>NW_028273711.1:189614-371729 GCF_024610735.1 Ursus americanus | reverse complement strand
ACACACCCAGCTGTAAGAAACAACATTGCCCAGGCATGGTCTAAGCCCCTCACCTCGTCCCTGTGCTTTGGGGAGCCGGAGAGACAGCCGAGGCCCACGGCCCTGAGACCCCTTTGCAAAAAGCCGGCTTCCCACATAGACAGTTTTCCTGAGGTGCAGACCCTATCCCAAGTGGTTGTGGCAAGGTAAAGCAAATGCCCTCCACTTCTCTGAAAGAAACCACAGTGCCCATGCATGTTCTAAGCCCTCCCATCCTCCCTGGGCTTCTGGCAGCAGGAGTGAAAAGAGAGGAACAGAGCACTGGGACCCGTTTGACAAAACCCGGCTTCCCACCGGAAAGTCTTTCTCCACGTGCAGACATGCTCCCAGGTGCCTGTGGCAAGGGGAAGGAAATGCCATACACTGACCTGGAAGAGACCACAGGGCCCAGGCACAGTCTGACCCTTCCCTCAACCTGGCGGTTTTGCTAGCAGGAGTTCAACCCCAACGAACACAGCCCGGAGACCCCTGGGGCAAAAACGGCTTCCGACGATCAATAGGTGCTTGCTGTGGAACACCTATCCCAAGTGGGGGTAGCCAGCTCAACAAAATGCCACACACCCAGGTGTAAGAAACAACATTGCCCAGGCATGGTCTAAGCCCCTCACCTCGTCCCTGTGCTTTGGGGAGCCGGAGGGACAGCCGAGGCACACGGCCCTGAGACCCCTTTGCAAAAAGCCGGCTTCCCACGGAGACAGTTTTCCTGAGGTGCAGACCCTATCCCAAGTGGTTGTGGCAAGCTAAAGCAAATGCCCTCCACTTCTCTGGAAGAAACCACAGTGCCCAGCCATGTTCTAAGCCCTCCCATCCTCCCTGGGCTTCTGGCAGCAAGAGTGAAAGGAGAGGAGCAGAGCACTGGGACCCATTTGACAAAACCCGGCTTCCCACGGGAAAGTCTTTCTCCACGTGCAGACATGCTCCCAGGTGCCTGGGGCAAGGGGAAGGAAATGCCATACACTGACCTGGAAGAGACCACAGGGCCCAGGCACAGTCTGAACCCTTCCCTCAACCCGGCGGTTTTGCTAGCAGGAGTTCAACCCCAACGAACACAGCCCGGAGACCCCTGGGGCAAAAACGGCTTCCGACGATCAATAGGTGCTTGCTGTGGAACACCTGTCCCAAGTGGGGGAAGCCAGCTCAACAAAATGCCACACACCCAGTTGTAAGAAACAACATTGCCCAGGCATGGTCTAAGCCCCTCACCTCGTCCCTGTGCTTTGGGGAGCCGGAGAGACAGCCGAGGCCCACGGCCCTGAGACCCCTTTGCAAAAAGCCGGCTTCCCACGGAGACAGTTTTCCTGAGGTGCAGACCCTATCCCAAGTGGTTGTGGCAAGGTAAAGCAAATGCCCTCCACTTCTCTGGAAGAAACCACAGTGCCCAGCCATGTTCTAAGCCCTCCCATCCTCCCTGGGCTTCTGGCAGCAGGAGTGAAAAGAGAGGAGCAGAGCACTGGGACCCGTTTGACAAAACCCGGCTTCCCACGGGAAAGTCTTTCTCCACGTGCAGACATGCTCCCAGGTGCCTGTGGCAAGGGGAAGGAAATGCCATACACTGACCTGGAAGAGACCACAGGGCCCAGCCACAGTCTGAACCCTTCCCTCAACCCGGCGGTTTTGCTAGCAGGAGTTCAACCCCAACGAACACAGCCCGGAGACCCCTGGGGCAAAAACGGCTTCTGAAGAAAAATAGGTGCTTCCTGTGGAGCACCTATCCCAAGTGGGGGTAGCCAGCTCAACAAAATGCCACACACCCACGTCTAAGAAACAACATTGCCCAGGCATGGTCTAAGCCCTTCACCTCGTCCCTGTGCTTTGGGGAGCCGGAGGGACAGCCGAGGCACACGGCCCTGAGACCCCTTTGCAAAAAGCCGGCTTCCCACGGAGACAGTTTTCCTGAGGTGCAGACCCTATCCCAAGTGGTTGTGGCAAGCTAAAGCAAATGCCCTCCACTTCTCTGGAAGAAACCACAGTGCCCAGCCATGTTCTAAGCCCTCCCATCCTCCCTGGGCTTCTGGCAGCAAGAGTGAAAAGAGAGGAGGAGAGCACTGGGACCCGTTTGACAAAACCCGGCTTCCCACGGGAAAGTCTTTCTCCACGTGCAGACATGCTCCCAGGTGCCTGTGGCAAGGGGAAGGAAATGCCATACACTGACCTGGAAGAGACCACAGGGCCCAGGCACAGTCTGAACCCTTCCCTCAACCCGGCGGTTTTGCTAGCAGGAGTTCAACCCCAACGAACACAGCCCGGAGACCCCTGGGGCAAAAACGGCTTCCGAAGAAAAATAGGTGCTTGCTGTGGAACACCTATCCCAAGTGGGGGTAGCCAGCTCAACAAAATGCCACACACCCAGGTCTAAGAAACAACATTGCCCAGGCATGGTCTAAGCCCCTCACCTCGTCCCTGTGCTTTGGGGAGCCGGAGGGACAGCCGAGGCACACGGCCCTGAGACCCCTTTGCAAAAAGCCGGCTTCCCACGGAGACAGTTTTCCTGAGGTGCAGACCCTATCCCAAGTGGTTGTGGCAAGCTAAAGCAAATGCCCTCCACTTCTCTGGAAGAAACCACAGTGCCCAGCCATGTTCTAAGCCCTCCCATCCTCCCTGGGCTTCTGGCAGCAAGAGTGAAAAGAGAGGAGCAGAGCACTGGGACCCGTTTGACAAAACCCGGCTTCCCACGGGAAAGTCTTTCTCCACGTGCAGACATGCTCCCAGGTGCCTGGTGCAAGGGGAAGGAAATGCCATACACTGACCTGGAAGAGACCACAGGGCCCAGGCACAGTCTGAACCCTTCCCTCAACCCGGCGGTTTTGCCTGCAGGAGTTCAACCCCAACGAACACAGCCTGGAGACCCCTGGGGCAAAAACGGCTTCCGACGATCAATAGGTGCTTGCTGTGGAACACCTATCCCAAGTGGGGGAAGCCAGCTCAACAAAATGCCACACACCCAGGTGTAAGAAACAACATTGCCCAGGCATGGTCTAAGCCCCTCACCTCGTCCCTGTGCTTTGGGGAGCCGGAGGGACAGCCTAGGCCCACGGCCCTGAGACCCCTTTGCAAAAAGCCGGCTTCCTACAGCGACAGTTTTCCTGAGGTGCAGACCCTATCCCAAGTGGTTGTGGCAAGCTAAAGCAAATGCCCTCCACTTCTCTGGAAGAAACCACAGTGCCCAGCCATGTTCTAAGCCCTCCCATCCTCCCTGGGCTTCTGGCAGCAGGAGTGAAAAGAGAGGAGCAGAGCACTGGGACCCGTTTGACAAAACCCGGCTTCCCACGGGAAAGTCTTTCTCCACGCGCAGACATGCTCCCAGGTGCCTGTGGCAAGGGGAAGGAAAAGCCATACACTGACCTGGAAGAGACCACAGGGCCCAGGCACAGTCTGAACCCTTCCCTCAACCCGGCGGTTTTGCTAGCAGGAGTTCAACCCCAACGAACACAGCCCGGAGACCCCTGGGGCAAAAACGGCTTCCGACGAACAATAGGTGCTTGCTGTGGAACACCTATCCCAAGTGGGGGAAGCCAGCTCAACAAAATGCCACACACCCAGGTGTAAGAAACAACATTGCCCAGGCATGGTCTAAGCCCCTCACCTCGTCCCTGTGCTTTGGGGAGCCGGAGGGACAGTCGAGGCACACGGCCCTGACACCCCTTTGCAAAAAGCCGGCTTCCCACGGAGACAGTTTTCCTGAGGTGCAGACCCTATCCCAAGTGGTTGTGGCAAGCTAAAGCAAATGCCCTCCACTTCTCTGGAAGAAACCACAGTGCCCAGCCATGTTCTAAGCCCTCCCATCCTCCCTGGGCTTCTGGCAGCAGGAGTGAAAAGAGAGGAGCAGAGCACTGGGACCCGTTTGACAAAACCCGGCTTCCCACGGGAAAGTCTTTCTCCACGTGCAGACATGCTCCCAGGTGCCTGGGGCAAGGGGAAGGAAATGCCATACACTGACCTGGAAGAGACCACAGGGCCCAGGCACAGTCTGAACCCTTCCCTCCACCCGGCGGTTTTGCTAGCAGGAGTTCAACCCCAACGAACACAGCCCGGAGACCCCTGGGGCAAAAACGGCTTCCGACGAACAATAGGTGCTTGCTGTGGAACACCTATCCCAAGTGGGGGTAGCCAGCTCAACAAAATGCCACACACCCATGTGTAAGAAACAACATTGCCCAGGCATGGTCTAAGCCCTTCACCTCGTCCCTGTGCTTTGGGGAGCCGGAGGGACAGCCGAGGCACACGGCCCTGAGACCCCTTTGCAAAAAGCCGGCTTCCCACGGAGACAGTTTTCCTGAGGTGCAGACCCTATCCCAAGTGGTTGTGGCAAGCTAAAGCAAATGCCCTCCACTTCTCTGGAAGAAACCACAGTGCCCAGCCATGTTCTAAGCCCTCCCATCCTCCCTGGGCTTCTGGCAGCAGGAGTGAAAAGAGAGGAGCAGAGCACTGGGACCCGTTTGACAAAACCCGGCTTCCCACGGGAAAGTCTTTCTCCACGCGCAGACATGCTCCCAGGTGCCTGGGGCAAGGGGAAGGAAATGCCATACACTGACCTGGAAGAGACCACAGGGCCCAGGCACAGTCTGAACCCTTCCCTCAACCCGGCGGTTTTGCTAGCAGGAGTTCAACCCCAACGAACACAGCCCGGAGACCCCTGGGGCAAAAACGGCTTCCGACGATCAATAGGTGCTTGCTGTGGAACACCTGTCCCAAGTGGGGGAAGCCAGCTCAACAAAATGCCACACACCCAGGTGTAAGAAACAACATTGCCCAGGCATGGTCTAAGACCCTCACCTCTTCCCTGTGCTTTGGGGAGCCGTAGAGACAGCCGAGGCCCACGGCCCTGAGACCCCTTTGCAAAAAGCCGGCTTCCCAAGGAGACACTTTTCCTGAGGTGCAGACCCTATCCCAAGTGGTTGTGGCAAGCTAAAGCAAATGCCCTCCACTTCTCTGGAAGAAACCACAGTGCCCAGCCATGTTCTAAGCCCTCCCATCCTCGCTGGGCTTCTGGCAGCAGGAGTGAAAAGAGAGGAGCAGAGCACTGGGACCCGTTTGACAAAACCCGGCTTCCCACGGGAAAGTCTTTCTCCACGTGCAGACATGCTCCCAGGTGCCTGGGGCAAGGGGAAGGAAATGCCATACACTGACCTGGAAGAGACCACAGGGCCCAGGCACAGTCTGAACCCTTCCCTCAACCCGGCGGTTTTGCTAGCAGGAGTTCAACCCCAACGAACACAGCCCGGAGACCCCTGGGGCAAAAACGGCTTCCGACGAACAATAGGTGCTTGCTGTGGAACACCTATCCCAAGTGGGGGTAGCCAGCTCAACAAAATGCCACACACCCAGGTGTAAGAAACAACATTGCCCAGGCATGGTCTAAGCCCCTCACCTCGTCCCTGTGCTTTGGGGAGCCGGAGGGACAGTCGAGGCACACGGCCCTGACACCCCTTTGCAAAAAGCCGGCTTCCCCTGGAGACAGTTTTCCTGAGGTGCAGACCCTATCCCAAGTGGTTGTGGCAAGGTAAAGCAAATGCCCTCCACTTCTCTGGAAGAAACCACAGTGCCCAGCCATGTTCTAAGCCCTCCCATCCTCCCTGGGCTTCTGGCAGCAGGAGTGAAAAGAGAGGAGCAGAGCACTGGGACCCGTTTGACAAAACCCGGCTTCCCACGGGAAAGTCTTTCTCCACGCGCAGACATGCTCCCAGGTGCCTGTGGCAAGGGGAAGGAAAAGCCATACACTGACCTGGAAGAGACCACAGGGCCCAGGCACAGTCTGAACCCTTCCCTCAACCCGGCGGTTTTGCTAGCAGGAGTTCAACCCCAACGAACACAGCCCGGAGACCCCTGGGGCAAAAACGGCTTCCGACGAACAATAGGTGCTTGCTGTGGAACACCTATCCCAAGTGGGGGAAGCCAGCTCAACAAAATGCCACACACCCAGGTGTAAGAAACAACATTGCCCAGGCATGGTCTAAGCCCCTCACCTCGTCCCTGTGCTTTGGGGAGCCGGAGGGACAGCCGAGGCACACGGCCCTGAGACCCCTTTGCAAAAAGCCGGCTTTCCACGGAGACAGTTTTCCTGAGGTGCAGACCCTATCCCAAGTGGTTGTGGCAAGCTAAAGCAAATGCCCTCCACTTCTCTGGAAGAAACCACAGTGCCCAGCCATGTTCTAAGCCCTCCCATCCTCCCTGGGCTTCTGGCAGCAGGAGTGAAAAGAGAGGAGCAGAGCACTGGGACCCGTTTGACAAAACCCGGCTTCCCACGGGAAAGTCTTTCTCCACGCGCAGACATGCTCCCAGGTGCCTGGGGCAAGGGGAAGGAAATGCCATACACTGACCTGGAAGAGACCACAGGGCCCAGGCACAGTCTGAACCCTTCCCTCAACCCGGCGGTTTTGCTAGCAGGAGTTCAACCCCAACGAACACAGCCCGGAGACCCCTGGGGCAAAAACGGCTTCCGAAGAAAAATAGGTGCTTCCTGTGGAACACCTATCCCAAGTGGGGGTAGCCAGCTCAACAAAATGCCACACACCCAGGTGTAAGAAACAACATGGCCCAGGCATGGTCTAAGCCCCTCACCTCGTCCCTGTGCTTTGGGGAGCCGGAGGGACAGCCGAGGCACACGGCCCTGAGACCCCTTTGCAAAAAGCCGGCTTCCCACGGAGACAGTTTTCCTGAGGTGCAGACCCTATCCCAAGTGGTTGTGGCAAGGTAATGCAAATGCCCTCCACTTCTCTGGAAGAATCCACAGTGCCCAGCCATGTTCTAAGCCCTCCCATCCTCCCTGGGCTTCTGGCAGCAGGAGTGAAAAGAGAGGAGCAGAGCACTGGGACCCGTTTGACAAAACCCGGCTTCCCACGGGAAAGTCTTTCTCCACGTGCAGACATGCTCCCAGGTGCCTGGGGCAAGGGGAAGGAAATGCCATACACTGACCTGGAAGAGACCACAGGGCCCAGGCACAGTCTGAACCCTTCCCTCAACCCGGCGGTTTTGCTAGCAGGAGTTCAACCCCAACGAACACAGCCCGGAGACCCCTGTGGCAAAAACGGCTTCCGACGAACAATAGGTGCTTGCTGTGGAACACCTATCCCAAGTGGGGGTAGCCAGCTCAACAAAATGCCACACACCCATGTGTAAGAAACAACATTGCCCAGGCATGGTCTAAGCCCTTCACCTCGTCCCTGTGCTTTGGGGAGCCGGAGGGACAGCCGAGGCACATGGCCCTGAGACCCCTTTGCAAAAAGCCGGCTTCCCACGGAGACACTTTTCCTGAGGTGCAGACCCTATCCCAAGTGGTTGTGGCAAGCTAAAGCAAATGCCCTCCACTTCTCTGGAAGAAACCACAGTGCCCAGCCATGTTCTAAGCCCTCCCATCCTCCCTGGGCTTCTGGCAGCAGGAGTGAAAAGAGAGGAGCAGAGCACTTGGACCCGTTTGACAAAACCCGGCTTCCCACGGGAAAGTCTTTCTCCACGCGCAGACATGCTCCCAGGTGCCTGGGGAAGGGGAAGGAAATGCCATACACTGACCTGGAAGAGACCACAGGGCCCAGGCACAGTCTGAACCCTTCCCTCAACCCGGCGGTTTTGCTAGCAGGAGTTCAACCCCAACGAACACAGCCCGGAGACCCCTGGGGCAAAAACGGCTTCCGACGATCAATAGGTGCTTGCTGTGGAACACCTGTCCCAAGTGGGGGAAGCCAGCTCAACAAAATGCCACACACCCAGGTGTAAGAAACAACATTGCCCAGGCATGGCCTAAGCCCCTCACCTCGTCCCTGTGCTTTGGGGAGCCGAAGAGACAGCCGAGGCCCACGGCCCTGAGACCCCTTTGCAAAAAGCCGGCTTCCCAAGGAGACACTTTTCCTGAGGTGCAGACCCTATCCCAAGTGGTTGTGGCAAGCTAAAGCAAATGCCCTCCACTTCTCTGGAAGAAACCACAGTGCCCAGCCATGTTCTAAGCCCTCCCATCCTCGCTGGGCTTCTGGCAGCAGGAGTGAAAAGAGAGGAGCAGAGCACTGGGACCCGTTTGACAAAACCCGGCTTCCCACGGGAAAGTCTTTCTCCACGTGCAGACATGCTCCCAGGTGCCTGGGGCAAGGGGAAGGAAATGCCATACACTGACCTGGAAGAGACCACAGGGCCCAGGCACAGTCTGAACCCTTCCCTCAACCCGGCGGTTTTGCTAGCAGTAGTTCAACCCCAACGAACACTGCCCGGAGACCCCTGGGGCAAAAACGGTTTCCGACGAACAATAGGTGCTTGCTGTGGAACACCTATCCCAAGTGGGGGTAGCCAGCTCAACAAAATGCCACACACCCAGGTGTAAGAAACAACATTGCCCAGGCATGGTCTAAGCCCTTCACCTCGTCCCTGTGCTTTGGGGAGCCGGAGGGACAGCCGAGGCACACGGCCCTGAGACCCCTTTGCAAAAAGCCGGCTTCCCACGGAGACAGTTTTCCTGAGGTGCAGACCCTATCCCAAGTGGTTGTGGCAAGGTAAAGCAAATGCCCTCCACTTCTCTGGAAGAAACCACAGTGCCCAGCCATGTTCTAAGCCCTCCCATCCTCCCTGGGCTTCTGGCAGCAGGAGTGAAAAGAGAGGAGCAGAGCACTGGGACCCGTTTGACAAAACCCGGCTTCCCACGGGAAAGTCTTTCTCCACGCGCAGACATGCTCCCAGGTGCCTGGGGCAAGGGGAAGGAAATGCCATACACTGACCTGGAAGAGACCACAGGGCCCAGGCACAGTCTGAACCCTTCCCTCAACCCGGCGGTTTTGCTAGCAGGAGTTCAACCCCAACGAACACAGCCCGGAGACCCCTGGGGCAAAAACGGCTTCCGACGAACAATAGGTGCTTGCTGTGGAACACCTATCCCAAGTGGGGATAGCCAGCTCAACAAAATGCCACACACCCATGTGTAAGAAACAACATTGCCCAGGCATGGTCTAAGCCCTTCACCTCGTCCCTGTGCTTTGGGGAGCCGGAGGGACAGCCGAGGCACACGGCCCTGAGACCCCTTTGCAAAAAGCCGGCTTCCCACGGAGACACATTTCCTGAGGTGCAGACCCTATCCCAAGTGGTTGTGGCAAGCTAAAGCAAATGCCCTCCACTTCTCTGGAAGAAACCACAGTGCCCAGCCATGTTCTAAGCCCTCCCATCCTCGCTGGGCTTCTGGCAGCAGGAGTGAAAAGAGAGGAGCAGAGCACTGGGACCCGTTTGACAAAACCCGGCTTCCCACGGGAAAGTCTTTCTCCACGTGCAGACATGCTCCCAGGTGCCTGGGGCAAGGGGAAGGAAATGCCATACACTGACCTGGAAGAGACCACAGGGCCCAGGCACAGTCTGAACCCTTCCCTCAACCCGGCGGTTTTGCTAGCAGGAGTTCAACCCCAACGAACACTGCCCGGAGACCCCTGGGGCAAAAACGGCTTCCGACGAACAATAGGTGCTTGCTGTGGAACACCTATCCCAAGTGGGGGTAGCCAGCTCAACAAAATGCCACACACCCAGGTGTAAGAAACAACATTGCCCAGGCATGGTCTAAGCCCCTCACCTCGTCCCTGTGCTTTGGGGAGCCGGAGGGACAGCCGAGGCACACGGCCCTGAGACCCCTTTGCAAAAAGCCGGCTTCCCACGGAGACAGTTTTCCTGAGGTGCAGACCCTATCCCAAGTGGTTGTGGCAAGCTAAAGCAAATGCCCTCCACTTCTCTGGAAGAAACCACAGTGCCCAGCCATGTTCTAAGCCCTCCCATCCTCCCTGGGCTTCTGGCAGCAAGAGTGAAAAGAGAGGAGCAGAGCACTGGGACCCGTTTGACAAAACCCGGCTTCCCACGGGAAAGTCTTTCTCCACGTGCAGACATGCTCCCAGGTGCCTGGGGCAAGGGGAAGGAAATGCCATACAGTGACCTGGAAGAGACCACAGGGCCCAGGCACAGTCTGAACACTTCCCTCAACCCGGCGGTTTTGCTAGCAGGAGTTCAACCCCAACGAAAACAGCCCGGAGACCCCTGGGGCAAAAACGGCTTCCGACGAACAATAGGTGCTTGCTGTGGAACACCTATCCCAAGTGGGGGTAGCCAGCTCAACAAAATGCCACACACCCAGGTGTAAGAAACAACATTGCCCAGGCATGGTCTAAGCCCCTCACCTCGTCCCTGTGCTTTGGGGAGCCGGAGGGACAGCCGAGGCCCACGGCCCTGAGACCCCTTTGCAAAAAGCCGGCTTCCCACGGAGACAGTTTTCCTGAGGTGCAGACCCTATCCCAAGTGGTTGTGGCAAGCTAAAGCAAATGCCCTCCACTTCTCTGGAAGAAACCACAGTGCCCAGCCATGTTCTAAGCCCTCCCATCCTCCATGGGCTTCTGGCAGCAAGAGTGAAAAGAGAGGAGCAGAGCACTGGGACCCGTTTGACAAAACCCGGCTTCCCACGGGAAAGTCTTTCTCCACGTGCAGACATGCTCCCAGGTGCCTGGGGCAAGGGGAATGAAATGCCATACACTGACCTGGAAGAGACCACAGGGCCCAGGCACAGTCTGAACCCTTCCCTCAACCCGGCGGTTTTGCTAGCAGGAGTTCAACCCCAACGAACACAGCCCGGAGACCCCTGGGGCAAAAACGGCTTCCGACGAACAATAGGTGCTTGCTGTGGAACACCTATCCCAAGTGGGGGTAGCCAGCTCAACAAAATGCCACACACCCAGGTGTAAGAAACAACATTGCCCAGGCATGGTCTAAGCCCCTCACCTCGTCCCTGTGCTTTGGGGAGCCGGAGGGACAGCCGAGGCACACGGCCCTGAGACCCCTTTGCAAAAAGCCGGCTTCCCACGGAGACAGTTTTCCTGAGGTGCAGACCCTATCCCAAGTGGTTGTGGCAAGCTAAAGCAAATGCCCTCCACTTCTCTGGAAGAAACCACAGTGCCCAGCCATGTTCTAAGCCCTCCCATCCTCCCTGGGCTTCTGGCAGCAGGAGTGAAAAGAGAGGAGCAGAGCACTGGGACCCGTTTGACAAAACCCGGCTTCCCACGGGAAAGTCTTTCTCCACGCGCAGACATGCTCCCAGGTGCCTGGGGCAAGGGGAAGGAAATGCCATACACTGACCTGGAAGAGACCACAGGGCCAGGCACAGTCTGAACCCTTCCCTCAACCCGGCGGTTTTGCTAGCAGGAGTTCAACCCCAACGAACATAGCCCGGAGACCCCTGGGGCAAAAACGGCTTCCGACGAACAATAGGTGCTTGCTGTGGAACACCTATCCCAAGTGGGGGTAGCCAGCTCAACAAAATGCCACACACCCAGGTGTAAGAAACAACATTGCCCAGGCATGGTCTAAGCCCCTCACCTCGTCCCTGTGCTTTGGGGAGCCGGAGGGACAGCCGAGGCACACGGCCCTGAGACCCCTTTGCAAAAAGCCGGCTTCCCACGGAGACAGTTTTCCTGAGGTGCAGACCCTATCCCAAGTGGTTGTGGCAAGGTAAAGCAAATGCCCTCCACTTCTCTGGAAGAAACCACAGTGCCCAGCCATGTTCTAAGCCCTCCCATCCTCCCTGGGCTTCTGGCAGCAGGAGTGAAAAGAGAGGAGCAGAGCACTGGGACCCGTTTGACAAAACCCGGCTTCCCACGGGAAAGTCTTTCTGCACGTGCAGACATGCTCCCAGGTGCCTGGGGCAAGGGGAAGGAAATGCCATACACTGACCTGGAAGAGACCACAGGGCCCAGGCACAGTCTGAACCCTTCCCTCAACCCGGCGGTTTTGCTAGCAGGAGTTCAACCCCAACGAACACAGCCCGGAGACCCCTGGGGCAAAAACGGCTTCCGACGATCAATAGGTGCTTGCTGTGGAACACCTGTCCCAAGTGGGGGAAGCCAGCTCAACAAAATGCCACACACCCAGGTGTAAGAAACAACATTGCCCAGGCATGGTCTAAGCCCCTCACCTCGTCCCTGTGCTTTGGGGAGCCGTAGAGACAGCCGAGGCCCACGGCCCTGAGACCCCTTTGCAAAAAGCCGGCTTCCCAAGGAGACACTTTTCCTGAGGTGCAGACCCTATCCCAAGTGGTTGTGGCAAGCTAAAGCAAATGCCCTCCACTTCTCTGGAAGAAACCACAGTGCCCAGCCATGTTCTAAGCCCTCCCATCCTCGCTGGGCTTCTGGCAGCAGGAGTGAAAAGAGAGGAGCAGAGCACTGGGACCCGTTTGACAAAACCCGGCTTCCCACGGGAAAGTCTTTCTCCACGTGCAGACATGCTCCCAGGTGCCTGGGGCAAGGGGAAGGAAATGCCATACACTGACCTGGAAGAGACCACAGGGCCCAGGCACAGTCTGAACCCTTCCCTCAACCCGGCGGTTTTGCTAGCAGTAGTTCAACCCCAACGAACACAGCCCGGAGACCCCTGGGGCAAAAACGGCTTCCGACGAACAATAGGTGCTTGCTGTGGAACACCTATCCCAAGTGGGGGTAGCCAGCTCAACAAAATGCCACACACCCAGGTGTAAGAAACAACATTGCCCAGGCATGGTCTAAGCCCCTCACCTCGTCCCTGTGCTTTGGGGAGCCGGAGGGACAGTCGAGGCACACGGCCCTGACACCCCTTTGCAAAAAGCCGGCTTCCCCTGGAGACAGTTTTCCTGAGGTGCAGACCCTATCCCAAGTGGTTGTGGCAAGGTAAAGCAAATGCCCTCCACTTCTCTGGAAGAAACCACAGTGCCCAGCCATGTTCTAAGCCCTCCCATCCTCCCTGGGCTTCTGGCAGCAGGAGTGAAAAGAGAGGAGCAGAGCACTGGGACCCGTTTGACAAAACCCGGCTTCCCACGGGAAAGTCTTTCTCCACGCGCAGACATGCTCCCAGGTGCCTGTGGCAAGGGGAAGGAAAAGCCATACACTGACCTGGAAGAGACCACAGGGCCCAGGCACAGTCTGAACCCTTCCCTCAACCCGGCGGTTTTGCTAGCAGGAGTTCAACCCCAACGAACACAGCCCGGAGACCCCTGGGGCAAAAACGGCTTCCGACGAACAATAGGTGCTTGCTGTGGAACACCTATGCCAAGTGGGGGAAGCCAGCTCAACAAAATGCCACACACCCAGGTGTAAGAAACAACATTGCCCAGGCATGGTCTAAGCCCCTCACCTCGTCCCTGTGCTTTGGGGAGCCGGAGGGACAGCCGAGGCACACGGCCCTGAGACCCCTTTGCAAAAAGCCGGCTTTCCACGGAGACACTTTTCCTGAGGTGCAGACCCTATCCCAAGTGGTTGTGGCAAGCTAAAGCAAATGCCCTCCACTTCTCTGGAAGAAACCACAGTGCCCAGCCATGTTCTAAGCCCTCCCATCCTCCCTGGGCTTCTGGCAGCAGGAGTGAAAAGAGAGGAGCAGAGCACTGGGACCCGTTTGACAAAACCCGGCTTCCCACGGGAAAGTCTTTCTCCACGCGCAGACATGCTCCCAGGTGCCTGGGGCAAGGGGAAGGAAATGCCATACACTGACCTGGAAGAGACCACAGGGCCCAGGCACAGTCTGAACCCTTCCCTCAACCCGGCGGTTTTGCTAGCAGGAGTTCAACCCCAACGAACACAGCCCGGAGACCCCTGGGGCAAAAACGGCTTCCGACGAACAATAGGTGCTTCCTGTGGAACACCTATCCCAAGTGGGGGTAGCCAGCTCAACAAAATGCCACACACCCAGGTGTAAGAAACAACATTGCCCAGGCATGGTCTAAGCCCCTCACCTCGTCCCTGTGCTTTGGGGAGCCGGAGGGACAGTCGAGGCACACGGCCCTGACACCCCTTTGCAAAAAGCCGGCTTCCCACGGAGACAGTTTTCCTGAGGTGCAGACCCTATCCCAAGTGGTTGTGGCAAGGTAAAGCAAATGCCCTCCACTTCTCTGGAAGAAACCACAGTGCCCAGCCATGTTCTAAGCCCTCCCATCCTCCCTGGGCTTCTGGCAGCAGGAGTGAAAAGAGAGGAGCAGAGCACTGGGACCCGTTTGACAAAACCCGGCTTCCCACGGGAAAGTCTTTCTCCACGCGCAGACATGCTCCCAGGTGCCTGGGGCAAGGGGAAGGAAAAGCCATACACTGACCTGGAAGAGACCACAGGGCCCAGGCACAGTCTGAACCCTTCCCTCAACCCGGCGGTTTTGCTAGCAGGAGTTCAACCCCAACGAACACAGCCCGGAGACCCCTGGGGCAAAAACGGCTTCCGACGAACAATAGGTGCTTGCTGTGGAACACCTATCCCAAGTGGGGGTAGCCAGCTCAACAAAATGCCACACACCCAGGTGTAAGAATCAACATGGCCCAGGCATGGTCTAAGCCCCTCACCTCGTCCCTGTGCTTTGGGGAGCCGGAGGGACAGCCGAGGCACACGGCCCTGAGACCCCTTTGCAAAAAGCCGGCTTCCCACGGAGACAGTTTTCCTGAGGTGCAGACCCTATCCCAAGTGGTTGTGGCAAGGTAATGCAAATGCCCTCCACTTCTCTGGAAGAATCCACAGTGCCCAGCCATGTTCTAAGCCCTCCCATCCTCCCTGGGCTTCTGGCAGCAGGAGTGAAAAGAGAGGAGCAGAGCACTGGGACCCGTTTGACAAAACCCGGCTTCCCACGGGAAAGTCTTTCTCCACGTGCAGACATGCTCCCAGGTGCCTGGGGCAAGGGGAAGGAAATGCCATACACTGACCTGGAAGAGACCACAGGGCCCAGGCACAGTCTGAACCCTTCCCTCAACCCGGCGGTTTTGCTAGCAGGAGTTCAACCCCAACGAACACAGCCCGGAGACCCCTGGGGCAAAAACGGCTTCCGACGAACAATAGGTGCTTGCTGTGGAACACCTATCCCAAGTGGGGGTAGCCAGCTCAACAAAATGCCACACACCCATGTGTAAGAAACAACATTGCCCAGGCATGGTCTAAGCCCTTCACCTCGTCCCTGTGCTTTGGGGAGCCGGAGGGACAGCCGAGGCACACGGCCCTGAGACCCCTTTGCAAAAAGCCGGCTTCCCACGGAGACACTTTTCCTGAGGTGCAGACCCTATCCCAAGTGGTTGTGGCAAGCTAAAGCAAATGCCCTCCACTTCTCTGATAGAAACCACAGTGCCCAGCCATGTTCTAAGCCCTCCCATCCTCCCTGGGCTTCTGGCAGCAGGAGTGAAAAGAGAGGAGCAGAGCACTTGGACCCGTTTGACAAAACCCGGCTTCCCACGGGAAAGTCTTTCTCCACGCGCAGACATGCTCCCAGGTGCCTGGGGAAGGGGAAGGAAATGCCATACACTGACCTGGAAGAGACCACAGGGCCCAGGCACAGTCTGAACCCTTCCCTCAACCCGGCGGTTTTGCTAGCAGGAGTTCAACCCCAACGAACACAGCCCGGAGACCCCTGGGGCAAAAACGGCTTCCGACGATCAATAGGTGCTTGCTGTGGAACACCTGTCCCAAGTGGGGGAAGCCAGCTCAACAAAATGCCACACACCCAGGTGTAAGAAACAACATTGCCCAGGCATGGCCTAAGCCCCTCACCTCGTCCCTGTGCTTTGGGGAGCCGAAGAGACAGCCGAGGCCCACGGCCCTGAGACCCCTTTGCAAAAAGCCGGCTTCCCACGGAGACAGTTTTCCTGAGGTGCAGACCCTATCCCAAGTGGTTGTGGCAAGCTAAAGCAAATGCCCTCCACTTCTCTGGAAGAAACCACAGTGCCCAGCCATGTTCTAAGCCCTCCCATCCTTGCTGGGCTTCTGGCAGCAGGAGTGAAAAGAGAGGAGCAGAGCACTGGGACCCGTTTGACAAAACCCGGCTTCCCACGGGAAAGTCTTTCTCCACGTGCAGACATGCTCCCAGGTGCCTGGGGCAAGGGGAAGGAAATGCCATACACTGACCTGGAAGAGACCACAGGGCCCAGGCACAGTCTGAACCCTTCCCTCAACCCGGCGGTTTTGCTAGCAGTAGTTCAACCCCAACGAACACTGCCCGGAGACCCCTGGGGCAAAAATGGTTTCCGACGAACAATAGGTGCTTCCTGTGGAACACCTATCCCAAGTGGGGGTAGCCAGCTCAACAAAATGCCACACACCCAGGTGTAAGAAACAACATTGCCCAGGCATGGTCTAAGCCCTTCACCTCGTCCCTGTGCTTTGGGGAGCCGGAGGGACAGCCGAGGCACACGGCCCTGAGACCCCTTTGCAAAAAGCCGGCTTCCCACGGAGACAGTTTTCCTGAGGTGCAGACCCTATCCCAAGTGGTTGTGGCAAGGTAAAGCAAATGCCCTCCACTTCTCTGGAAGAAACCACAGTGCCCAGCCATGTTCTAAGCCCTCCCATCCTCCCTGGGCTTCTGGCAGCAGGAGTGAAAAGAGAGGAGCAGAGCACTGGGACCCGTTTGACAAAACCCGGCTTCCCACGGGAAAGTCTTTCTCCACGCGCAGACATGCTCCCAGGTGCCTGGGGCAAGGGGAAGGAAATGCCATACACTGACCTGGAAGAGACCACAGGGCCCAGGCACAGTCTGAACCCTTCCCTCAACCCGGCGGTTTTGCTAGCAGGAGTTCAACCCCAACGAACACAGCCCGGAGACCCCTGGGGCAAAAACGGCTTCCGACGAACAATAGGTGCTTGCTGTGGAACACCTATCCCAAGTGGGGATAGCCAGCTCAACAAAATGCCACACACCCATGTGTAAGAAACAACATTGCCCAGGCATGGTCTAAGCCCTTCACCTCGTCCCTGTGCTTTGGGGAGCCGGAGGGACAGCCGAGGCACACGGCCCTGAGACCCCTTTGCAAAAAGCCGGCTTCCCACGGAGACACATTTCCTGAGGTGCAGACCCTATCCCAAGTGGTTGTGGCAAGCTAAAGCAAATGCCCTCCACTTCTCTGGAAGAAACCACAGTGCCCAGCCATGTTCTAAGCCCTCCCATCCTCGCTGGGCTTCTGGCAGCAGGAGTGAAAAGAGAGGAGCAGAGCACTGGGACCCGTTTGACAAAACCCGGCTTCCCACGGGAAAGTCTTTCTCCACGTGCAGACATGCTCCCAGGTGCCTGGGGCAAGGGGAAGGAAATGCCATACACTGACCTGGAAGAGACCACAGGGCCCAGGCACAGTCTGAACCCTTCCCTCAACCCGGCGGTTTTGCTAGCAGGAGTTCAACCCCAACGAACACTGCCCGGAGACCCCTGGGGCAAAAACGGCTTCCGACGAACAATAGGTGCTTGCTGTGGAACACCTATCCCAAGTGGGGGTAGCCAGCTCAACAAAATGCCACACACCCAGGTGTAAGAAACAACATTGCCCAGGCATGGTCTAAGCCCCTCACCTCGTCCCTGTGCTTTGGGGAGCCGGAGGGACAGCCGAGGCACACGGCCCTGAGACCCCTTTGCAAAAAGCCGGCTTCCCACGGAGACAGTTTTCCTGAGGTGCAGACCCTATCCCAAGTGGTTGTGGCAAGCTAAAGCAAATGCCCTCCACTTCTCTGGAAGAAACCACAGTGCCCAGCCATGTTCTAAGCCCTCCCATCCTCCCTGGGCTTCTGGCAGCAAGAGTGAAAAGAGAGGAGCAGAGCACTGGGACCCGTTTGACAAAACCCGGCTTCCCACGGGAAAGTCTTTCTCCACGTGCAGACATGCTCCCAGGTGCCTGGGGCAAGGGGAAGGAAATGCCATACAGTGACCTGGAAGAGACCACAGGGCCCAGGCACAGTCTGAACACTTCCCTCAACCCGGCGGTTTTGCTAGCAGGAGTTCAACCGCAACGAAAACAGCCCGGAGACCCCTGGGGCAAAAACGCCTTCCGACGAACAATAGGTGCTTGCTGTGGAACACCTATCCCAAGTGGGGGTAGCCAGCTCAACAAAATGCCACACACCCAGGTGTAAGAAACAACATTGCCCAGGCATGGTCTAAGCCCCTCACCTCGTCCCTGTGCTTTGGGGAGCCGGAGGGACAGCCGAGGCCCACGGCCCTGAGACCCCTTTGCAAAAAGCCGGCTTCCCACGGAGACAGTTTTCCTGAGGTGCAGACCCTATCCCAAGTGGTTGTGGCAAGCTAAAGCAAATGCCCTCCACTTCTCTGGAAGAAACCACAGTGCCCAGCCATGTTCTAAGCCCTCCCATCCTCCATGGGCTTCTGGCAGCAAGAGTGAAAAGAGAGGAGCAGAGCACTGGGACCCGTTTGACAAAACCCGGCTTCCCACGGGAAAGTCTTTCTCCACGTGCAGACATGCTCCCAGGTGCCTGGGGCAAGGGGAATGAAATGCCATACACTGACCTGGAAGAGACCACAGGGCCCAGGCACAGTCTGAACCCTTCCCTCAACCCGGCGGTTTTGCTAGCAGGAGTTCAACCCCAACGAACACAGCCCGGAGACCCCTGGGGCAAAAACGGCTTCCGAGGAACAATAGGTGCTTGCTGTGGAACACCTATCCCAAGTGGGGGTAGCCAGCTCAACAAAATGCCACACACCCAGGTGTAAGAAACAACATTGCCCAGGCATGGTCTAAGCCCCTCACCTCGTCCCTGTGCTTTGGGGAGCCGGAGGGACAGCCGAGGCACACGGCCCTGAGACCCCTTTGCAAAAAGCCGGCTTCCCACGGAGACAGTTTTCCTGAGGTGCAGACCCTATCCCAAGTGGTTGTGGCAAGCTAAAGCAAATGCCCTCCACTTCTCTGGAAGAAACCACAGTGCCCAGCCATGTTCTAAGCCCTCCCATCCTCCCTGGGCTTCTGGCAGCAGGAGTGAAAAGAGAGGAGCAGAGCACTGGGACCCGTTTGACAAAACCCGGCTTCCCACGGGAAAGTCTTTCTCCACGCGCAGACATGCTCCCAGGTGCCTGGGGCAAGGGGAAGGAAATGCCATACACTGACCTGGAAGAGACCACAGGGCCCAGGCACAGTCTGAACCCTTCCCTCAACCCGGCGGTTTTGCTAGCAGGAGTTCAACCCCAACGAACATAGCCCGGAGACCCCTGGGGCAAAAACGGCTTCCGACGAACAATAGGTGCTTGCTGTGGAACACCTATCCCAAGTGGGGGTAGCCAGCTCAACAAAATGCCACACACCCAGGTGTAAGAAACAACATTGCCCAGGCATGGTCTAAGCCCCTCACCTCGTCCCTGTGCTTTGGGGAGCCGGAGGGACAGCCGAGGCACACGGCCCTGAGACCCCTTTGCAAAAAGCCGGCTTCCCACGGAGACAGTTTTCCTGAGGTGCAGACCCTATCCCAAGTGGTTGTGGCAAGGTAAAGCAAATGCCCTCCACTTCTCTGGAAGAAACCACAGTGCCCAGCCATGTTCTAAGCCCTCCCATCCTCCCTGGGCTTCTGGCAGCAGGAGTGAAAAGAGAGGAGCAGAGCACTGGGACCCGTTTGACAAAACCCGGCTTCCCACGGGAAAGTCTTTCTGCACGTGCAGACATGCTCCCAGGTGCCTGGGGCAAGGGGAAGGAAATGCCATACACTGACCTGGAAGAGACCACAGGGCCCAGGCACAGTCTGAACCCTTCCCTCAACCCGGCGGTTTTGCTAGCAGGAGTTCAACCCCAACGAACACAGCCCGGAGACCCCTGGGGCAAAAATGGCTTCCGACGATCAATAGGTGCTTGCTGTGGAACACCTGTCCCAAGTGGGGGAAGCCAGCTCAACAAAATGCCACACACCCAGGTGTAAGAAACAACATTGCCCAGGCATGGTCTAAGCCCCTCACCTCGTCCCTGTGCTTTGCGGAGCCGTAGAGACAGCCGAGGCCCACGGCCCTGAGACCCCTTTGCAAAAAGCCGGCTTCCCAAGGAGACACTTTTCCTGAGGTGCAGACCCTATCCCAAGTGGTTGTGGCAAGCTAAAGCAAATGCCCTCCACTTCTCTGGAAGAAACCACAGTGCCCAGCCATGTTCTAAGCCCTCCCATCCTCGCTGGGCTTCTGGCAGCAGGAGTGAAAAGAGAGGAGCAGAGCACTGGGACCCGTTTGACAAAACCCGGCTTCCCACGGGAAAGTCTTTCTCCACGTGCAGACATGCTCCCAGGTGCCTGGGGCAAGGGGAAGGAAATGCCATACACTGACCTGGAAGAGACCACAGGGCCCAGGCACAGTCTGAACCCTTCCCTCAACCCGGCGGTTTTGCTAGCAGTAGTTCAACCCCAACGAACACAGCCCGGAGACCCCTGGGGCAAAAACGGCTTCCGACGAACAATAGGTGCTTGCTGTGGAACACCTATCCCAAGTGGGGGTAGCCAGCTCAACAAAATGCCACACACCCAGGTGTAAGAAACAACATTGCCCAGGCATGGTCTAAGCCCCTCACCTCGTCCCTGTGCTTTGGGGAGCCGGAGGGACAGTCGAGGCACACGGCCCTGACACCCCTTTGCAAAAAGCCGGCTTCCCCTGGAGACAGTTTTCCTGAGGTGCAGACCCTATCCCAAGTGGTTGTGGCAAGGTAAAGCAAATGCCCTCCACTTCTCTGGAAGAAACCACAGTGCCCAGCCATGTTCTAAGCCCTCCCATCCTCCCTGGGCTTCTGGCAGCAGGAGTGAAAAGAGAGGAGCAGAGCACTGGGACCCGTTTGACAAAACCCGGCTTCCCACGGGAAAGTCTTTCTCCACGCGCAGACATGCTCCCAGGTGCCTGTGGCAAGGGGAAGGAAAAGCCATACACTGACCTGGAAGAGACCACAGGGCCCAGGCACAGTCTGAACCCTTCCCTCAACCCGGCGGTTTTGCTAGCAGGAGTTCAACCCCAACGAACACAGCCCGGAGACCCCTGGGGCAAAAACGGCTTCCGACGAACAATAGGTGCTTGCTGTGGAACACCTATGCCAAGTGGGGGAAGCCAGCTCAACAAAATGCCACACACCCAGGTGTAAGAAACAACATTGCCCAGGCATGGTCTAAGCCCCTCACCTCGTCCCTGTGCTTTGGGGAGCCGGAGGGACAGCCGAGGCACACGGCCCTGAGACCCCTTTGCAAAAAGCCGGCTTTCCACGGAGACACTTTTCCTGAGGTGCAGACCCTATCCCAAGTGGTTGTGGCAAGCTAAAGCAAATGCCCTCCACTTCTCTGGAAGAAACCACAGTGCCCAGCCATGTTCTAAGCCCTCCCATCCTCCCTGGGCTTCTGGCAGCAGGAGTGAAAAGAGAGGAGCAGAGCACTGGGACCCGTTTGACAAAACCCGGCTTCCCACGGGAAAGTCTTTCTCCACGCGCAGACATGCTCCCAGGTGCCTGGGGCAAGGGGAAGGAAATGCCATACACTGACCTGGAAGAGACCACAGGGCCCAGGCACAGTCTGAACCCTTCCCTCAACCCGGCGGTTTTGCTAGCAGGAGTTCAACCCCAACGAACACAGCCCGGAGACCCCTGGGGCAAAAACGGCTTCCGAAGAAAAATAGGTGCTTCCTGTGGAACACCTATCCCAAGTGGGGGTAGCCAGCTCAACAAAATGCCACACACCCAGGTGTAAGAAACAACATTGCCCAGGCATGGTCTAAGCCCCTCACCTCGTCCCTGTGCTTTGGGGAGCCGGAGGGACAGTCGAGGCACACGGCCCTGACACCCCTTTGCAAAAAGCCGGCTTCCCACGGAGACAGTTTTCCTGAGGTGCAGACCCTATCCCAAGTGGTTGTGGCAAGGTAAAGCAAATGCCCTCCACTTCTCTGGAAGAAACCACAGTGCCCAACCATGTTCTAAGCCCTCCCATCCTCCCTGGGCTTCTGGCAGCAGGAGTGAAAAGAGAGGAGCAGAGCACTGGGACCCGTTTGACAAAACCCGGCTTCCCACGGGAAAGTCTTTCTCCACGCGCAGACATGCTCCCAGGTGCCTGGGGCAAGGGGAAGGAAAAGCCATACACTGACCTGGAAGAGACCACAGGGCCCAGGCACAGTCTGAACCCTTCCCTCAACCCGGCGGTTTTGCTAGCAGGAGTTCAACCCCAACGAACACAGCCCGGAGACCCCTGGGGCAAAAACGGCTTCCGACGAACAATAGGTGCTTGCTGTGGAACACCTATCCCAAGTGGGGGTAGCCAGCTCAACAAAATGCCACACACCCAGGTGTAAGAAACAACATGGCCCAGGCATGGTCTAAGCCCCTCACCTCGTCCCTGTGCTTTGGGGAGCCGGAGGGACAGCCGAGGCACACGGCCCTGAGACCCCTTTGCAAAAAGCCGGCTTCCCACGGAGACAGTTTTCCTGAGGTGCAGACCCTATCCCAAGTGGTTGTGGCAAGGTAATGCAAATGCCCTCCACTTCTCTGGAAGAATCCACAGTGCCCAGCCATGTTCTAAGCCCTCCCATCCTCCCTGGGCTTCTGGCAGCAGGAGTGAAAAGAGAGGAGCAGAGCACTGGGACCCGTTTGACAAAACCCGGCTTCCCACGGGAAAGTCTTTCTCCACGTGCAGACATGCTCCCAGGTGCCTGGGGCAAGGGGAAGGAAATGCCATACACTGACCTGGAAGAGACCACAGGGCCCAGGCACAGTCTGAACCCTTCCCTCAACCCGGCGGTTTTGCTAGCAGGAGTTCAACCCCAACGAACACAGCCCGGAGACCCCTGGGGCAAAAACGGCTTCCGACGAACAATAGGTGCTTGCTGTGGAACACCTATCCCAAGTGGGGGTAGCCAGCTCAACAAAATGCCACACACCCATGTGTAAGAAACAACATTGCCCAGGCATGGTCTAAGCCCTTCACCTCGTCCCTGTGCTTTGGGGAGCCGGAGGGACAGCCGAGGCACACGGCCCTGAGACCCCTTTGCAAAAAGCCGGCTTCCCACGGAGACACTTTTCCTGAGGTGCAGACCCTATCCCAAGTGGTTGTGGCAAGCTAAAGCAAATGCCCTCCACTTCTCTGATAGAAACCACAGTGCCCAGCCATGTTCTAAGCCCTCCCATCCTCCCTGGGCTTCTGGCAGCAGGAGTGAAAAGAGAGGAGCAGAGCACTTGGACCCGTTTGACAAAACCCGGCTTCCCACGGGAAAGTCTTTCTCCACGCGCAGACATGCTCCCAGGTGCCTGGGGAAGGGGAAGGAAATGCCATACACTGACCTGGAAGAGACCACAGGGCCCAGGCACAGTCTGAACCCTTCCCTCAACCCGGCGGTTTTGCTAGCAGGAGTTCAACCCCAACGAACACAGCCCGGAGACCCCTGGGGCAAAAACGGCTTCCGACGATCAATAGGTGCTTGCTGTGGAACACCTGTCCCAAGTGGGGGAAGCCAGCTCAACAAAATGCCACACACCCAGGTGTAAGAAACAACATTGCCCAGGCATGGCCTAAGCCCCTCACCTCGTCCCTGTGCTTTGGGGAGCCGAAGAGACAGCCGAGGCCCACGGCCCTGAGACCCCTTTGCAAAAAGCCGGCTTCCCAAGGAGACACTTTTCCTGAGGTGCAGACCCTATCCCAAGTGGTTGTGGCAAGCTAAAGCAAATGCCCTCCACTTCTCTGGAAGAAACCACAGTGCCCAGCCATGTTCTAAGCCCTCCCATCCTTGCTGGGCTTCTGGCAGCAGGAGTGAAAAGAGAGGAGCAGAGCACTGGGACCCGTTTGACAAAACCCGGCTTCCCACGGGAAAGTCTTTCTCCACGTGCAGACATGCTCCCAGGTGCCTGGGGCAAGGGGAAGGAAATGCCATACACTGACCTGGAAGAGACCACAGGGCCCAGGCACAGTCTGAACCCTTCCCTCAACCCGGCGGTTTTGCTAGCAGTAGTTCAACCCCAACGAACACTGCCCGGAGACCCCTGGGGCAAAAATGGTTTCCGACGAACAATAGGTGCTTCCTGTGGAACACCTATCCCAAGTGGGGGTAGCCAGCTCAACAAAATGCCACACACCCAGGTGTAAGAAACAACATTGCCCAGGCATGGTCTAAGCCCTTCACCTCGTCCCTGTGCTTTGGGGAGCCGGAGGGACAGCCGAGGCACACGGCCCTGAGACCCCTTTGCAAAAAGCCGGCTTCCCACGGAGACAGTTTTCCTGAGGTGCAGACCCTATCCCAAGTGGTTGTGGCAAGGTAAAGCAAATGCCCTCCACTTCTCTGGAAGAAACCACAGTGCCCAGCCATGTTCTAAGCCCTCCCATCCTCCCTGGGCTTCTGGCAGCAGGAGTGAAAAGAGAGGAGCAGAGCACTGGGACCCGTTTGACAAAACCCGGCTTCCCACGGGAAAGTCTTTCTCCACGCGCAGACATGCTCCCAGGTGCCTGGGGCAAGGGGAAGGAAATGCCATACACTGACCTGGAAGAGACCACAGGGCCCAGGCACAGTCTGAACCCTTCCCTCAACCCGGCGGTTTTGCTAGCAGGAGTTCAACCCCAACGAACACAGCCCGGAGACCCCTGGGGCAAAAACGGCTTCCGACGAACAATAGGTGCTTGCTGTGGAACACCTATCCCAAGTGGGGGTAGCCAGCTCAACAAAATGCCACACACCCAGGTGTAAGAAACAACATTGCCCAGGCATGGTCTAAGCCCCTCACCTCGTCCCTGTGCTTTGGGGAGCCGGAGGGACAGCCGAGGCACACGGCCCTGAGACCCCTTTGCAAAAAGCCGGCTTCCCACGGAGACACTTTTCCTGAGGTGCAGACCCTATCCCAAGTGGTTGTGGCAAGCTAAAGCAAATGCCCTCCACTTCTCTGGAAGAAACCACAGTGCCCAGCCATGTTCTAAGCCCTCCCATCCTCGCTGGGCTTCTGGCAGCAGGAGTGAAAAGAGAGGAGCAGAGCACTGGGACCCGTTTGACAAAACCCGGCTTCCCACGGGAAAGTCTTTCTCCACGTGCAGACATGCTCCCAGGTGCCTGGGGCAAGGGGAAGGAAATGCCATACACTCACCTGGAAGAGACCACAGGGCCCAGGCACAGTCTGAACCCTTCCCTCAACCCGGCGGTTTTGCTAGCAGGAGTTCAACCCCAACGAACACTGCCCGGAGACCCCTGGGGCAAAAACGGCTTCCGACGAACAATAGGTGCTTGCTGTGGAACACCTATCCCAAGTGGGGGTAGCCAGCTCAACAAAATGCCACACACCCAGGTGTAAGAAACAACATTGCCCAGGCATGGTCTAAGCCCCTCACCTCGTCCCTGTGCTTTGGGGAGCCGGAGGGACAGCCGAGGCACACGGCCCTGAGACCCCTTTGCAAAAAGCTGGCTTCCCACGGAGACAGTTTTCCTGAGGTGCAGACCCTATCCCAAGTGGTTGTGGCAAGCTAAAGCAAATGCCCTCCACTTCTCTGGAAGAAACCACAGTGCCCAGCCATGTTCTAAGCCCTCCCATCCTCCCTGGGCTTCTGGCAGCAGGAGTGAAAAGAGAGGAGCAGAGCACTGGGACCCGTTTGACAAAACCCGGCTTCCCACGGGAAAGTCTTTCTCCACGTGCAGACATGCTCCCAGGTGCCTGGGGCAAGGGGAAGGAAATGCCATACACTGACCTGGAAGAGACCACAGGGCCCAGGCACAGTCTGAACACTTCCCTCAACCCGGCGGTTTTGCTAGCAGGAGTTCAACCCAAACGAACACAGCCCGGAGACCCCTGGGGCAAAAACGGCTTCCGACGATCAATAGGTGCTTGCTGTGGAACACCTATCCCAAGTGGGGGTAGCCAGCTCAACAAAATGCCACACACCCAGGTGTAAGAAACAACATTGCCCAGGCATGGTCTAAGCCCCTCACCTCGTCCCTGTGCTTTGGGGAGCCGGAGGGACAGCCGAGGCACACGGCCCTGAGACCCCTTTGCAAAAAGCCGGCTTCCCACGGAGACAGTTTTCCTGAGGTGCAGACCCTATCCCAACTGGTTGTGGCAAGCTAAAGCAAATGCCCTCCACTTCTCTGGAAGAAACCACAGTGCCCAGCCATGTTCTAAGCCCTCCCATCCTCCCTGGGCTTCTGGCAGCAAGAGTGAAAAGAGAGGAGCAGAGCACTGGGACCCGTTTGACAAAACCCGGCTTCCCACGGGAAAGTCTTTCTCCACGTGCAGACATGCTCCCAGGTGCCTGGGGCAAGGGGAAGGAAATGCCATACACTGACCTGGAAGAGACCACAGGGCCCAGGCACAGTCTGAACACTTCCCTCAACCCGGCGGTTTTGCTAGCAGGAGTTCAACCCCAACGAAAACAGCCCGGAGACCCCTGGGGCAAAAACGGCTTCCGACGAACAATAGGTGCTTGCTGTGGAACACCTATCCCAAGTGGGGGTAGCCAGCTCAACAAAATGCCACACACCCAGGTGTAAGAAACAACATTGCCCAGGCATGGTCTAAGCCCCTCACCTCGTCCCTGTGCTTTGGGGAGCCGGAGGGACAGCCGAGGCCCACGGCCCTGAGACCCCTTTGCAAAAAGCCGGCTTCCCACGGAGACAGTTTTCCTGAGGTGCAGACCCTATCCCAAGTGGTTGTGGCAAGCTAAAGCAAATGCCCTCCACTTCTCTGGAAGAAACCACAGTGCCCAGCCATGTTCTAAGCCCTCCCATCCTCCCTGGGCTTCTGGCAGCAGGAGTGAAAAGAGAGGAGCAGAGCACTGGGACCCGTTTGACAAAACCCGGCTTCCCACAGGAAAGTCTTTCTCCACGCGCAGACATGCTCCCAGGTGCCTGGGGCAAGGGGAAGGAAATGCCATACACTGACCTGGAAGAGACCACAGGGCCCAGGCACAGTCTGAACCCTTCCCTCAACCCGGCGGTTTTGCTAGCAGGAGTTCAACCCCAACGAACACAGCCCGGAGACCCCTGGGGCAAAAACGGCTTCCGACGAACAATAGGTGCTTGCTGTGGAACACCTATCCCAAGTGGGGGTAGCCAGCTCAACAAAATGCCACACACCCAGGTGTAAGAAACAACATGGCCCAGGCATGGTCTAAGCCCCTCACCTCGTCCCTGTGCTTTGGGGAGCCGGAGGGACAGCCGAGGCACACGGCCCTGAGACCCCTTTGCAAAAAGCCGGCTTCCCACGGAGACAGTTTTCCTGAGGTGCAGACCCTATCCCAAGTGGTTGTGGCAAGGTAAAGCAAATGCCCTCCACTTCTCTGGAAGAAACCACAGTGCCCAGCCATGTTCTAAGCCCTCCCATCCTCCCTGGGCTTCTGGCAGCAGGAGTGAAAAGAGAGGAGCAGAGCACTGGGACCCGTTTGACAAAACCCGGCTTCCCACGGGAAAGTCTTTCTCCACGTGCAGACATGCTCCCAGGTGCCTGGGGCAAGGGGAAGGAAATGCCATACACTGACCTGGAAGAGACCACAGGGCCCAGGCACAGTCTGAACCCTTCCCTCAACCCGGCGGTTTTGCTAGCAGGAGTTCAACCCCAACGAACACAGCCCGGAGACCCCTGGGGCAAAAACGGCTTCCGACGAACAATAGGTGCTTGCTGGGGAACACCTATCCCAAGTGGGGATAGCCAGCTCAACAAAATGCCACACACCCATGTGTAAGAAACAACATTGCCCAGGCATGGTCTAAGCCCTTCACCTCGTCCCTGTGCTTTGGGGAGCCGGAGGGACAGCCGAGGCACACGGCCCTGAGACCCCTTTGCAAAAAGCCGGCTTCCCACGGAGACACATTTCCTGAGGTGCAGACCCTATCCCAAGTGGTTGTGGCAAGCTAAAGCAAATGCCCTCCACTTCTCTGGAAGAAACCACAGTGCACAGCCATGTTCTAAGCCCTCCCATCCTCCATGGGCTTCTGGCAGCAGGAGTGAAAAGAGAGGAGCAGAGCACTTGGACCCGTTTGACAAAACCCGGCTTCCCACGGGAAAGTCTTTCTCCACGCGCAGACATGCTCCCAGGTGCCTGTGGCAAGGGGAAGGAAATGCCATACACTGACCTGGAAGAGACCACAGGGCCCAGGCACAGTCTGAACCCTTCCCTCAACCCGGCGGTTTTGCTAGCAGGAGTTCAACCCCAACGAACACAGCCCGGAGACCCCTGGGGCAAAAACGGCTTCCGACGATCAATAGGTGCTTGCTGTGGAACACCTGTCCCAAGTGGGGGAAGCCAGCTCAACAAAATGCCACACACCCAGGTGTAAGAAACAACATTGCCCAGGCATGGTCTAAGCCCCTCACCTCGTCCCTGTGCTTTGGGGAGCCGTAGAGACAGCCGAGGCCCACGGCCCTGAGACCCCTTTGCAAAAAGCCGGCTTCCCAAGGAGACACTTTTCCTGATGTGCAGACCCTATCCCAAGTGGTTGTGGCAAGCTAAAGCAAATGCCCTCCACTTCTCTGGAAGAAACCACAGTGCCCAGCCATGTTCTAAGCCCTCCCATCCTCGCTGGGCTTCTGGCAGCAGGAGTGAAAAGAGAGGAGCAGAGCACTGGGACCCGTTTGACAAAACCCGGCTTCCCACGGGAAAGTCTTTCTCCACGTGCAGACATGCTCCCAGGTGCCTGGGGCAAGGGGAAGGAAATGCCATACACTGACCTGGAAGAGACCACAGGGCCCAGGCACAGTCTGAACCCTTCCCTCAACCCGGCGGTTTTGCTAGCAGTAGTTCAACCCCAACGAACACTGCCCGGAGACCCCTGGGGCAAAAACGGCTTCCGACGAACAATAGGTGCTTGCTGTGGAACACCTATCCCACGTGGGGGTAGCCAGCTCAACAAAATGCCACACACCCAGGTGTAAGAAACAACATTGCCCAGGCATGGTCTAAGCCCCTCACCTCGTCCCTGTGCTTTGGGGAGCCGGAGGGACAGCCGAGGCACACGGCCCTGAGACCCCTTTGCAAAAAGCTGGCTTCCCACGGAGACAGTTTTCCTGAGGTGCAGACCCTATCCCAAGTGGTTGTGGCAAGCTAAAGCAAATGCCCTCCACTTCTCTGGAAGAAACCACAGTGCCCAGCCATGTTCTAAGCCCTCCCATCCTCCCTGGGCTTCTGGCAGCAGGAGTGAAAAGAGAGGAGCAGAGCACTGGGACCCGTTTGACAAAACCCGGCTTCCCACGGGAAAGTCTTTCTCCACGTGCAGACATGCTCCCAGGTGCCTGGGGCAAGGGGAAGGAAATGCCATACACTGACCTGGAAGAGACCACAGGGCCCAGGCACAGTCTGAACCCTTCCCTCAACCCGGCGGTTTTGCTAGCAGGAGTTCAACCCAAACGAACACAGCCCGGAGACCCCTGGGGCAAAAACGGCTTCCGACGATCAATAGGTGCTTGCTGTGGAACACCTATCCCAAGTGGGGGTAGCCAGCTCAACAAAATGCCACACACCCAGGTGTAAGAAACAACATTGCCCAGGCATGGTCTAAGCCCCTCACCTCGTCCCTGTGCTTTGGGGAGCCGGAGGGACAGCCGAGGCACACGGCCCTGAGACCCCTTTGCAAAAAGCCGGCTTCCCACGGAGACAGTTTTCCTGAGGTGCAGACCCTATCCCAAGTGGTTGTGGCAAGCTAAAGCAAATGCCCTCCACTTCTCTGGAAGAAACCACAGTGCCCAGCCATGTTCTAAGCCCTCCCATCCTCCCTGGGCTTCTGGCAGCAAGAGTGAAAAGAGAGGAGCAGAGCACTGGGACCCGTTTGACAAAACCCGGCTTCCCACGGGAAAGTCTTTCTCCACGTGCAGACATGCTCCCAGGTGCCTGGGGCAAGGGGAAGGAAATGCCATACACTGACCTGGAAGAGACCACAGGGCCCAGGCACAGTCTGAACACTTCCCTCAACCCGGCGGTTTTGCTAGCAGGAGTTCAACCCCAACGAACACAGCCCGGAGACCCCTGGGGCAAAAACGGCTTCCGACGAACAATAGGTGCTTGCTGTGGAACACCTATCCCAAGTGGGGGTAGCCAGCTCAACAAAATGCCACACACCCAGGTGTAAGAAACAACATTGCCCAGGCATGGTCTAAGCCCCTCACCTCGTCCCTGTGCTTTGGGGAGCCGGAGGGACAGCCGAGGCCCACGGCCCTGAGACCCCTTTGCAAAAAGCCGGCTTCCCACGGAGACAGTTTTCCTGAGGTGCAGACCCTATCCCAAGTGGTTGTGGCAAGCTAAAGCAAATGCCCTCCACTTCTCTGGAAGAAACCACAGTGCCCAGCCATGTTCTAAGCCCTCCCATCCTCCCTGGGCTTCTGGCAGCAAGAGTGAAAAGAGAGGAGCAGAGCACTGGGACCCGTTTGACAAAACCCGGCTTCCCACGGGAAAGTCTTTCTCCACGTGCAGACATGCTCCCAGGTGCCTGGGGCAAGGGGAAGGAAATGCCATACACTGACCTGGAAGAGACCACAGGGCCCAGGCACAGTCTGAACCCTTCCCTCAACCCGGCGGTTTTGCTAGCAGGAGTTCAACCCCAACGAACACAGCCCGGAGACCCCTGGGGCAAAAACGGCTTCCGACGAACAATAGGTGCTTGCTGTGGAACACCTATCCCAAGTGGGGGTAGCCAGCTCAACAAAATGCCACACACCCAGGTGTAAGAAACAACATTGCCCAGGCATGGTCTAAGCCCCTCACCTCGTCCCTGTGCTTTGGGGAGCCGGAGGGACAGCCGAGGCACACGGCCCTGAGACCCCTTTGCAAAAAGCCGGCTTTCCACGGAGACAGTTTTCCTGAGGTGCAGACCCTATCCCAAGTGGTTGTGGCAAGCTAAAGCAAATGCCCTCCACTTCTCTGGAAGAAACCACAGTGCCCAGCCATGTTCTAAGCCCTCCCATCCTCCCTGGGCTTCTGGCAGCAGGAGTGAAAAGAGAGGAGCAGAGCACTGGGACCCGGTTGACAAAACCCGGCTTCCCACAGGAAAGTCTTTCTCCACGCGCAGACATGCTCCCAGGTGCCTGGGGCAAGGGGAAGGAAATGCCATACACTGACCTGGAAGAGACCACAGGGCCCAGGCACAGTCTGAACCCTTCCCTCAACCCGGCGGTTTTGCTAGCAGGAGTTCAACCCCAACGAACACAGCCCGGAGACCCCTGGGGCAAAAACGGCTTCCGACGAACAATAGGTGCTTGCTGTGGAACACCTATCCCAAGTGGGGGTAGCCAGCTCAACAAAATGCCACACACCCAGGTGTAAGAAACAACATTGCCCAGGCATGGTCTAAGCCCCTCACCTCGTCCCTGTGCTTTGGGGAGCCGGAGGGACAGCCGAGGCACACGGCCCTGAGACCCCTTTGCAAAAAGCCGGCTTCCCACGGAGACAGTTTTCCTGAGGTGCAGACCCTATCCCAAGTGGTTGTGGCAAGCTAAAGCAAATGCCCTCCACTTCTCTGGAAGAAACCACAGTGCCCAGCCATGTTCTAAGCCCTCCCATCCTCCCTGGGCTTCTGGCAGCAAGAGTGAAAAGAGAGGAGCAGAGCACTGGGACCCGTTTGACAAAACCCGGCTTCCCACGGGAAAGTCTTTCTCCACGTGCAGACATGCTCCCAGGTGCCTGGGGCAAGGGGAAGGAAATGCCATACACTGACCTGGAAGAGACCACAGGGCCCAGGCACAGTCTGAACCCTTCCCTCAACCCGGCGGTTTTGCTAGCAGGAGTTCAACCCCAACGAACACAGCCCGGAGACCCCTGGGGCAAAAACGGCTTCCGACGAACAATAGGTGCTTGCTGTGGAACACCTATCCCAAGTGGGGGTAGCCAGCTCAACAAAATGCCACACACCCATGTGTAAGAAACAACATTGCCCAGGCATGGTCTAAGCCCTTCACCTCGTCCCTGTGCTTTGGGGAGCCGGACGGACAGCCGAGGCACACGGCCCTGAGACCCCTTTGCAAAAAGCCGGCTTCCCACGGAGACAGTTTTCCTGAGGGGCAGACCCTATCCCAAGTGGTTGTGGCAAGGTAAAGCAAATGCCCTCCACTTCTCTGGAAGAAACCACAGTGCCCAGCCATGTTCTAAGCCCTCCCATCCTCCCTGGGCTTCTGGCAGCAGGAGTGAAAAGAGAGGAGCAGAGCACTGGGACCCGTTTGACAAAACCCGGCTTCCCACGGGAAAGTCTTTCTCCACGTGCAGACATGCTCCCAGGTGCCTGGGGCAAGGGGAAGGAAATGCCATACACTGACCTGGAAGAGACCACAGGGCCCAGGCACAGTATGAACCCTTCCCTCAACCCGGCGGTTTTGCTAGCAGGAGTTCAACCCCAACGAACACAGCCCGGAGACCCCTGGGGCAAAAACGGCTTCCGAAGAAAAATAGGTGCTTCCTGTGGAACACCTATCCCAAGTGGGGGTAGCCAGCTCAACAAAATGCCACACACCCATGTGTAAGAAACAACATTGCCCAGGCATGGTCTAAGCCTTCACCTCGTCCCTGTGCTTTGGGGAGCCGGAGGGACAGCCGAGGCACACGGCCCTGAGACCCCTTTGCAAAAAGCCGGCTTCCCACGGAGACAGTTTTCCTGAGGTGCAGACCCTATCCCAAGTGGTTGTGGCAAGCTAAAGCAAATGCCCTCCACTTCTCTGGAAGAAACCACAGTGCCCAGCCATGTTCTAAGCCCTCCCATCCTCCCTGGGCTTCTGGCAGCAAGAGTGAAAAGAGAGGAGGAGAGCACTGGGACCCGTTTGACAAAACCCGGCTTCCCACGGGAAAGTCTTTCTCCACGTGCAGACATGCTCCCAGGTGCCTGGTGCAAGGGGAAGGAAATGCCATACACTGACCTGGAAGAGACCACAGGGCCCAGGCACAGTCTGAACCCTTCCCTCAACCCGGCGGTTTTGCTAGCAGGAGTTCAACCCCAACGAACACAGCCCGGAGACCCCTGGGGCAAAAACGGCTTCCGACGATCAATAGGTGCTTGCTGTGGAACACCTATCCCAAGTGGGGGAAGCCAGCTCAACAAAATGCCACACACCCAGGTGTAAGAAACAACATTGCCCAGGCATGGTCTAAGCCCCTCACCTCGTCCCTGTGCTTTGGGGAGCCGGAGGGACAGCCGAGGCACACGGCCCTGAGACCCCTTTGCAAAAAGCCGGCTTCCTACAGCGACAGTTTTCCTGAGGTGCAGACCCTATCCCAAGTGGTTGTGGCAAGGTAAAGCAAATGCCCTCCACTTCTCTGGAGGAAACCACAGTGCCCAGGCATGTTCTAAGCCCTCCCATCCTCCCTGGGCTTCTGGCAGCAGGAGTGAAAAGAGAGGAGCAGAGCACTGGGACCCGTTTGACAAAACCCGGCTTCCCACGGGAAAGTCTTTCTCCACGTGCAGACATGCTCCCAGGTGCCTGGGGCAAGGGGAAGGAAATGCCATACACTGACCTGGAAGAGACCACAGGGCCCAGGCACAGTCTGAACCCTTCCCTCAACCCGGCGGTTTTGCTAGCAGGAGTTCAACCCCAACGAACACAACCCGGAGACCCCTGGGGCAAAAACGGCTTCCGAAGAAAAATAGGTGCTTGCTGTGGAACACCTATCCCAAGTGGGGGTAGCCAGCTCAACAAAATGCCACACACCCAGGTGTAAGAAACAACATTGCCCAGGCATGGTCTAAGCCCCTCACCTCGTCCCTGTGCTTTGGGGAGCCGGAGGGACAGCCGAGGCACACGGCCCTGAGACCCCTTTGCAAAAAGCCGGCTTCCCACGGAGACAGTTTTCCTGAGGTGCAGACCCTATCCCAAGTGGTTGTGGCAAGGTAAAGCAAATGCCCTCCACTTCTCTGGAAGAATCCACAGTGCCCAGCCATGTTCTAAGCCCTCCCATCCTCCCTGGGCTTCTGGCAGCAGGAGTGAAAAGAGAGGAGCAGAGCACTGGGACCCGTTTGACAAAACCCGGCTTCCCACGGGAAAGTCTTTCTCCACGTGCAGACATGCTCCCAGGTGCCTGTGGCAAGGGGAAGGAAATGCCATACACTGACCTGGAAGAGACCACAGGGCCCAGGCACAGTATGAACCCTTCCCTCAACCCGGCGGTTTTGCTAGCAGGAGTTCAACCCCAACGAACACAGCCCGGAGACCCCTGGGGCAAAAACGGCTTCCGAAGAAAAATAGGTGCTTCCTGTGGAACACCTATCCCAAGTGGGGGTAGCCAGCTCAACAAAATGCCACACACCCAGGTCTAAGAAACAACATTGCCCAGGCATGGTCTAAGCCCCTCACCTCGTCCCTGTGCTTTGGGGAGCCGGAGGGACAGCCGAGGCACACGGCCCTGAGACCCCTTTGCAAAAAGCCGGCTTCCCACGGAGACAGTTTTCCTGAGGTGCAGACCCTATCCCAAGTGGTTGTGGCAAGCTAAAGCAAATGCCCTCCACTTCTCTGGAAGAAACCACAGTGCCCAGCCATGTTCTAAGCCCTCCCATCCTCCCTGGGCTTCTGGCAGCAAGAGTGAAAAGAGAGGAGGAGAGCACTGGGACCCGTTTGACAAAACCCGGCTTCCCACGGGAAAGTCTTTCTCCACGTGCAGACATGCTCCCAGGTGCCTGGTGCAAGGGGAAGGAAATGCCATACACTGACCTGGAAGAGACCACAGGGCCCAGGCACAGTCTGAACCCTTCCCTCAACCCGGCGGTTTTGCTAGCAGGAGTTCAACCCCAACGAACACAGCCCGGAGACCCCTGGGGCAAAAACGGCTTCCGACGATCAATAGGTGCTTGCTGTGGAACACCTATCCCAAGTGGGGGAAGCCAGCTCAACAAAATGCCACACACCCAGGTGTAAGAAACAACATTGCCCAGGCATGGTCTAAGCCCCTCACCTCGTCCCTGTGCTTTGGGGAGCCGGAGGGACAGCCGAGGCACACGGCCCTGAGACCCCTTTGCAAAAAGCCGGCTTCCCACGGAGACAGTTTTCCTGAGGTGCAGACCCTATCCCAAGTGGTTGTGGCAAGGTAAAGCAAATGCCCTCCACTTCTCTGGAGGAAACCACAGTGCCCAGGCATGTTCTAAGCCCTCCCATCCTCCCTGGGCTTCTGGCAGCAGGAGTGAAAAGAGAGGAGCAGAGCACTGGGACCCGTTTGACAAAACCCGGCTTCCCACGGGAAAGTCTTTCTCCACGTGCAGACATACTCCCAGGTGCCTGTGGCAAGGGGAAGGAAATGCCATACACTGACCTGGAAGAGACCACAGGGCCCAGGCACAGTCTGAACCCTTCCCTCAACCCGGCGGTTTTGCTAGCAGGAGTTCAACCCCAACGAACACAACCCGGAGACCCCTGGGGCAAAAACGGCTTCCGAAGAAAAATAGGTGCTTGCTGTGGAACACCTATCCCAAGTGGGGGTAGCCAGCTCAACAAAATGCTACACACCCAGGTGTAAGAAACAACATGGCCCAGGCATGGTCTAAGCCCCTCACCTCGTTCCTGTGCTTTGGGGAGCCGGAGGGACAGCCGAGGCACACGGCCCTGAGACCCCTTTGCAAAAAGCCGGCTTCCCACGGAGACAGTTTTCCTGAGGTGCAGACCCTATCCCAAGTGGTTGTGGCAAGGTAAAGCAAATGCCCTCCACTTCTCTGGAAGAATCCACAGTGCCCAGCCATGTTCTAAGCCCTCCCATCCTCCCTGGGCTTCTGGCAGCAGGAGTGAAAAGAGAGGAGCAGAGCACTGGGACCCGTTTGACAAAACCCGGCTTCCCACGGGAAAGTCTTTCTCCACGTGCAGACATGCTCCCAGGTGCCTGGAGCAAGGGGAAGGAAATGCCATACACTGACCTGGAAGAGACCACAGGGCCCAGGCACAGTCTGAACCCTTCCCTCAACCCGGCGGTTTTGCTAGCAGGAGTTCAACCCCAACGAACACAGCCCGGAGACCCCTGGGGCAAAAACGGCTTCCGACGATCAATAGGTGCTTGCTGTGGAACACCTATCCCAAGTGGGGGTAGCCAGCTCAACAAAATGCCACACACCCATGTGTAAGAAACAACATTGCCCAGGCATGGTCTAAGCCCTTCACCTCGTCCCTGTGCTTTGGGGAGCCGGAGGGACAGCCGAGGCACACGGCCCTGAGACCCCTTTGCAAAAAGCCGGCTTCCCACGGAGACAGTTTTCCTGAGGTGCAGACCCTATCCCAAGTGGTTGTGGCAAGCTAAAGCAAATGCCCTCCACTTCTCTGGAAGAAACCACAGTGCCCAGCCATGTTCTAAGCCCTCCCATCCTCGCTGGGCTTCTGGCAGCAGGACTGAAAAGAGAGGAGCAGAGCACTGGGACCCGTTTGACAAAACCCGGCTTCCCACGGGAAAGTCTTTCTCCACGTGCAGACATGCTCCCAGGTGCCTGGGGCAAGGGGAAGGAAATGCCATACACTGACCTGGAAGAGACCACAGGGCCCAGGCACAGTCTGAACCCTTCCCTCAACCCGGCGGTTTTGCTAGCAGTAGTTCAACCCCAACGAACACTGCCCGGAGACCCCTGGGGCAAAAACGGCTTCCGACGAACAATAGGTGCTTGCTGTGGAACACCTATCCCAAGTGGGGGTAGCCAGCTCAACAAAATGCCACACACCCAGGTGTAAGAAACAACATTGCCCAGGCATGGTCTAAGCCCCTCACCTCGTCCCTGTGCTTTGGGGAGCCGGAGGGACAGCCGAGGCACACGGCCCTGAGACCCCTTTGCAAAAAGCCGGCTTCCCACGGAGACAGTTTTCCTGAGGTGCAGACCCTATCCCAAGTGGTTGTGGCAAGCTAAAGCAAATGCCCTCCACTTCTCTGGAAGAAACCACAGTGCCCAGCCATGTTCTAAGCCCTCCCATCCTCCCTGGGCTTCTGGCAGCAGGAGTGAAAAGAGAGGAGCAGAGCACTGGGACCCGTTTGACAAAACCCGGCTTCCCACGGGAAAGTCTTTCTCCACGTGCAGACATGCTCCCAGGTGCCTGGGGCAAGGGGAAGGAAATGCCATACACTGACCTGGAAGAGACCACAGGGCCCAGGCACAGTCTGAACACTTCCCTCAACCCGGCGGTTTTGCTAGCAGGAGTTCAACCCCAACGAACACAGCCCGGAGACCCCTGGGCCAAAAACGGCTTCCGACGATCAATAGGTGCTTGCTGTGGAACACCTATCCCAAGTGGGGGTAGCCAGCTCAACAAAATGCCACACACCCAGGTGTAAGAAACAACATTGCCCAGGCATGGTCTAAGCCCCTCACCTCGTCCCTGTGCTTTGGGGAGCCGGAGGGACAGCCGAGGCCCACGGCCCTGAGACCCCTTTGCAAAAAGCCGGCTTCCCACGGAGACACTTTTCCTGAGGTGCAGACCCTATCCCAAGTGGTTGTGGCAAGCTAAAGCAAATGCCCTCCACTTCTCTGGAAGAAACCACAGTGCCCAGCCATGTTCTAAGCCCTCCCATCCTCCCTGGGCTTCTGGCAGCAAGAGTGAAAAGAGAGGAGCAGAGCAATGGGACCCGTTTGACAAAACCCGGCTTCCCACGGGAAAGTCTTTCTCCACGTGCAGACATGCTCCCAGGTGCCTGGGGCAAGGGGAAGGAAATGCCATACACTGACCTGGAAGAGACCACAGGGCCCAGGCACAGTCTGAACCCTTCCCTCAACCCGGCGGTTTTGCTAGCAGGAGTTCAACCCCAACGAACACAGCCCGGAGACCCCTGGGGCAAAAACGGCTTCCGACGAACAATAGGTGCTTGCTGTGGAACACCTATCCCAAGTGGGGGTAGCCAGCTCAACAAAATGCAACACACCCAGGTGTAAGAAACAACATTGCCCAGGCATGGTCTAAGCCCCTCACCTCGTCCCTGTGCTTTGGGGAGCCGGAGGGACAGCCGAGGCACACGGCCCTGAGACCCCTTTGCAAAAAGCCGGCTTCCCACGGAGACAGTTTTCCTGAGGTGCAGACCCTGTCCCAAGTGGTTGTGGCAAGCTAAAGCAAATGCCCTCCACTTCTCTGGAAGAAACCACAGTGCCCAGCCATGTTCTAAGCCCTCCCATCCTCGCTGGGCTTCTGGCAGCAGGAGTGAAAAGAGAGGAGCAGAGCACTGGGACCCGTTTGACAAAACCCGGCTTCCCACGGGAAAGTCTTTCTCCACGTGCAGACATGCTCCCAGGTGCCTGGGGCAAGGGGAAGGAAATGCCATACACTGACCTGGAAGAGACCACAGGGCCCAGGCACAGTCTGAACCCTTCCCTCAACCCGGCGGTTTTGCTAGCAGGAGTTCAACCCCAACGAACACAGCCCGGAGACCCCTGGGGCAAAAACGGCTTCCGACGATCAATAGGTGCTTGCTGTGGAACACCTATCCCAAGTGGGGATAGCCAGCTCAACAAAATGCCACACACCCAGGTGTAAGAAACAACATTGCCCAGGCATGGTCTAAGCCCCTCACCTCGTCCCTGTGCTTTGGGGAGCCGGAGGGACAGCCGAGGCACACGGCCCTGAGACCCCTTTGCAAAAAGCCGGCTTCCCACGGAGACAGTTTTCCTGAGGTGCAGACCCTGTCCCAAGTGGTTGTGGCAAGGTAAAGCAAATGCCCTCCACTTCTCTGGAAGAAACCACAGTGCCCAGCCATGTTCTAAGCCCTCCCATCCTCCCTGGGCTTCTGGCAGCAGGAGTGAAAAGAGAGGAGCAGAGCACTGGGACCCGGTTGACAAAACCCGGCTTCCCACAGGAAAGTCTTTCTCCACGCGCAGACATGCTCCCAGGTGCCTGGGGCAAGGGGAAGGAAATGCCATACACTGACCTGGAAGAGACCACAGGGCCCAGGCACAGTCTGAACCCTTCCCTCAACCCGGCGGTTTTGCTAGCAGGAGTTCAACCCCAACGAACACAGCCCGGAGACCCCTGGGGCAAAAACGGCTTCCGACGAACAATAGGTGCTTGCTGTGGAACACCTATCCCAAGTGGGGGAAGCCAGCTCAACAAAATGCCACACACCCAGGTGTAAGAAACAACATTGCCCAGGCATGGTTTAAGCCCCTCACCTCGTCCCTGTGCTTTGGGGAGCCGGAGGGACAGCCGAGGCACACGGCCCTGAGACCCCTTTGCAAAAAGCCGGCTTCCCACGGAGACAGTTTTCCTGAGGTGCAGACCCTATCCCAAGTGGTCGTGGCAAGCTAAAGCAAATGCCCTCCACTTCTCTGGAAGAAACCACAGTGCCCAGGCATGTTCTAAGCCCTCCCATCCTCCCTGGGCTTCTGGCAGCAGGAGTGAAAAGAGAGGAGCAGAGCACTGGGACCCGTTTGACAAAAACCGGCTTCCCACGGGAAAGTCTTTCTCCACGTGCAGACATGCTCCCAGGGGCCTGTGGCAAGGGGAAGGAAATGCCATACACTGACCTGGAAGAGACCACAGGGCCCAGGCACAGTATGAACCCTTCCCTCAACCCGGCGGTTTTGCTAGCAGGAGTTCAACCCCAACGAACACAGCCCGGAGACCCCTGGGGCAAAAACGGCTTCCGACGATCAATAGGTGCTTGCTCTCGAACACCTATCCCAAATGGGGGAAGCCAGCTCAACAAAATGCCACACACCCAGGTGTAAGAAACAACATTGCCCAGGCATGGTCTAAGCCCCTCACCTCGTCCCTGTGCTTTGGGGAGCCGGAGGGACAGCCGAGGCACACGGCCCTGAGACCCCTTTGCAAAAAGCCGGCTTCCCACGGAGACAGTTTTCCTGAGGTGCAGACCCTATCCCAAGTGATTGTGGCAAGCTAAAGCAAATGCCCTCCACTTCTCTGGAAGAAACCACAGTGCCCAGCCATGTTCTAAGCCCTCCCATCCTCCCTGGGCTTCTGGCAGCAAGAGTGAAAAGAGAGGAGCAGAGCACTGGGACCCGTTTGACAAAACCCGGCTTCCCACGGGAAAGTCTTTCTTCACGTGCAGACATGCTCCCAGGTGCCTGGTGCAAGGGGAAGGAAATGCCATACACTGACCTGGAAGAGACCACAGGGCCCAGGCACAGTCTGAACCCTTCCCTCAACCCGGCGGTTTTGCTAGCAGGAGTTCAACCCCAACGAACACAGCCCGGAGACCCCTGGGGCAAAAACGGCTTCTGACGATCAATAGTGCTTGCTGTGGAACACTTATCCCAAGTGGGGGAAGCCAGCTCAACAAAATGCCACACACCCAGGTGTAAGAAACAACATTGCCCAGGCATGGTCTAAGCCCCTCACCTCGTCCCTGTGCTTTGGGGAGCCGGAGGGACAGCCGAGGCACACGGCCCTGAGACCCCTTTGCAAAAAGCCGGCTTCCTACAGCGACAGTTTTCCTGAGGAGCAGACCCTATCCCAAGTGGTTGTGGCAAGGTAAAGCAAATGCCCTCCACTTCTCTGGAGGAAACCACAGTGCCCAGGCATGTTCTAAGCCCTCCCATCCTCCCTGGGCTTCTGGCAGCAGGAGGGAAAAGAGAGGAGCAGAGCACTGGGACCCGTTTGACAAAACCCGGCTTCCCACGGGAAAGTCTTTCTCCACGTGCAGACATGCTCCCAGGTGCCTGGGGCAAGGGGAAGGAAATGCCATACACTGACCTGGAAGAGACCACAGGGCCCAGGCACAGTCTGAACCCTTCCCTCAACCCGGCGGTTTTGCTAGCAGGAGTTCAACCCCAACGAACACAGCCCGGAGACCCCTGGGGCAAAAACGGCTTCCGACGATCAATAGGTGCTTGCTGTGGAACACCTATCCCAAGTGGGGATAGCCAGCTCAACAAAATGCCACACACCCAGGTGTAAGAAACAACATTGCCCAGGCATGGTCTAAGCCCCTCACCTCGTCCCTGTGCTTTGGGGAGCCGGAGGGACAGCCGAGGCACACGGCCCTGAGACCCCTTTGCAAAAAGCCGGCTTCCCACGGAGACAGTTTTCCTGAGGTGCAGACCCTGTCCCAAGTGGTTGTGGCAAGGTAAAGCAAATGCCCTCCACTTCTCTGGAAGAAACCACAGTGCCCAGCCATGTTCTAAGCCCTCCCATCCTCCCTGGGCTTCTGGCAGCAGGAGTGAAAAGAGAGGAGCAGAGCACTGGGACCCGTTTGACAAAACCCGGCTTCCCACGGGAAAGTCTTTCTCCACGTGCAGACATGCTCCCAGGTGCCTGGGGCAAGGGGAAGGAAATGCCATACACTGACCTGGAAGAGACCACAGGGCCCAGGCACAGTCTGAACCCTTCCCTCAACCCGGCGGTTTTGCTAGCAGGAGTTCAACCCCAACGAACACAGCCCGGAGACCCCTGGGGCAAAAACGGCTTCCGACGAACAATAGGTGCTTGCTGTGGAACACCTATCCCAAGTGGGGGTAGCCAGCTCAACAAAATGCCACACACCCAGGTGTAAGAAACAACATTGCCCAGGCATGGTTTAAGCCCCTCACCTCGTCCCTGTGCTTTGGGGAGCCGGAGGGACAGCCGAGGCACACGGCCCTGAGACCCCTTTGCAAAAAGCCGGCTTCCCACGGAGACAGTTTTCCTGAGGTGCAGACCCTATCCCAAGTGGTCGTGGCAAGCTAAAGCAAATGCCCTCCACTTCTCTGGAAGAAACCACAGTGCCCAGGCATGTTCTAAGCCCTCCCATCCTCCCTGGGCTTCTGGCAGCAGGAGTGAAAAGAGAGGAGCAGAGCACTGGGACCCGTTTGACAAAACCCGGCTTCCCACGGGAAAGTCTTTCTCCACGTGCAGACATGCTCCCAGGTGCCTGGGGCAAGGGGAAGGAAATGCCATACACTGACCTGGAAGAGACCACAGGGCCCAGGCACAGTCTGAACCCTTCCCTCAACCCGGCGGTTTTGCTAGCAGGAGTTCAACCCCAACGAACACAGCCCGGAGACCCCTGGGGCAAAAACGGCTTCCGACGATCAATAGGTGCTTGCTGTGGAACACCTATCCCAAGTGGGGATAGCCAGCTCAACAAAATGCCACACACCCAGGTGTAAGAAACAACATTGCCCAGGCATGGTCTAAGCCCCTCACCTCGTCCCTGTGCTTTGGGGAGCCGGAGGGACAGCCGAGGCACACGGCCCTGAGACCCCTTTGCAAAAAGCCGGCTTCCCACGGAGACAGTTTTTCTGAGGTGCAGACCCTATCCCAAGTGATTGTGGCAAGCTAAAGCAAATGCCCTCCACTTCTCTGGAAGAAACCACAGTGCCCAGCCATGTTCTAAGCCCTCCCATCCTCCCTGGGCTTCTGGCAGCAAGAGTGAAAAGAGAGGAGCAGAGCACTGGGACCCGTTTGACAAAACCCGGCTTCCCACGGGAAAGTCTTTATTCACGTGCAGACATGCTCCCAGGTGCCTGGTGCAAGGGGAAGGAAATGCCATACACTGACCTGGAAGAGACCACAGGGCCCAGGCACAGTCTGAACCCTTCCCTCAACCCGGCGGTTTTGCTAGCAGGAGTTCAACCCCAACGAACACAGCCCGGAGACCCCTGGGGCAAAAACTGCTTCTGATGATCAATAGTGCTTGCTGTGGAACACTTATCCCAAGTGGGGGAAGCCAGCTCAACAAAATGCCACACACCCAGGTGTAAGAAACAACATTGCCCAGGCATGGTCTAAGCCCCTCACCTCGTCCCTGTGCTTTGGGGAGCCGGAGGGACAGCCGAAACCCACGGCCCTGAGACCCCTTTGCAAAAAGCCGGCTTCCTACAGAGACAGTTTTCCTGAGGTGCAGAACCTATCCCAAGTGGTTGTGGCAAGGTAAAGCAAATACCCTCCACTTCTCTGGAAGAAACCACAGTGCCCAGGCATGTTCTAAGCCCTCCCATCCTCCCTGGGCTTCTGGCAGCAGGAGTGAAAAGAGAGGAGCAGAGCACTGGGACCCGTTTGACAAAACCCGGCTTCCGACGGGAAAGTCTTTCTCCACGTGCAGACATGCTCCCAGGTGCCTGTGGCAAGGGGAAGGAAATGCCATACACTGACCTGGAAGAGACCACAGGGCCCAGGCACAGTCTGAACCCTTCCCTCAACCCGGCGGTTTTGCTAGCAGGAGTTCAACCCCAACGAACACAGCCCGGAGACCCCTGGGGCAAAAACGGCTTCCGACGAACAATAGGTGCTTGCTGTGGAACACCTATCCCAAGTGGGGGTAGCCAGCTCAACAAAATGCCACACACCCATGTGTAAGAAACAACATTGCCCAGGCATGGTCTAAGCCCTTCACCTCGTCCCTGTGCTTTGGGGAGCCGGAGGGACAGCCGAGGCACACGGCCCTGAGACCCCTTTGCAAAAAGCCGGCTTCCCACGGAGACAGTTTTCCTGAGGTGCAGACCCTATCCCAAGTGGTTGTGGCAAGCTAAAGCAAATGCCCTCCACTTCTCTGGAAGAAACCACAGTGCCCAGCCATGTTCTAAGCCCTCCCATCCTCCCTGGGCTTCTGGCAGCAAGAGTGAAAAGAGAGGAGGAGAGCACTGGGACCCGTTTGACAAAACCCGGCTTCCCACGGGAAAGTCTTTCTCCACGTGCAGACATGCTCCCAGGTGCCTGTGGCAAGGGGAAGGAAATGCCATACACTGACCTGGAAGAGACCACAGGGCCCAGGCACAGTCTGAACCCTTCCCTCAACCCGGCGGTTTTGCTAGCAGGAGTTCAACCCCAACGAACACAGCCCGGAGACCCCTGGGGCAAAAACGGCTTCCGACGATCAATAGGTGCTTGCTGTGGAACACCTATCCCAAGTGGGGGAAGCCAGCTCAACAAAATGCCACACACCCAGGTGTAAGAAACAACATTGCCCAGGCATGGTCTAAGCCCCTCACCTCGTCCCTGTGGTTTGGGGAGCCGGAGGGACAGCCGAGGCACACGGCCCTGAGACCCCTTTGCAAAAAGGCGGCTTCCTACAGCGACAGTTTTCCTGAGGAGCAGACCCTATCCCAAGTGGTTGTGGCAAGGTAAAGCAAATGCCCTCCACTTCTCTGGAGGAAACCACAGTGCCCAGGCATGTTCTAAGCCCTCCCATCCTCCCTGGGCTTCTGGCAGCAGGAGGGAAAAGAGAGGAGCAGAGCACTGGGACCCGTTTGACAAAACCCGGCTTCCCACGGGAAAGTCTTTCTCCACGCGCAGACATGCTCCCAGGTGCCTGTGGCAAGGGGAAGGAAATGCCATACACTGACCTGGAAGAGACCACAGGGCCCAGGCACAGTCTGAACCCTTCCCTCAACCCGGCGGTTTTGCTAGCAGGAGTTCAACCCCAACGAACACAGCCCGGAGACCCCTGGGGCAAAAACGGCTTCCGAAGAAAAATAGGTGCTTCCTGTGGAACACCTATCCCAAGTGGGGGTAGCCAGCTCAACAAAATGCAACACACCCAGGTGTAAGAAACAACATTGCCCAGGCATGGTCTAAGCCCCTCACCTCGTCCCTGTGCTTTGGGGAGCCGGAGGGACAGCCGAGGCACACGGCCCTGAGACCCCTTTGCAAAAAGCCGGCTTCCCACGGAGACAGTTTTCCTGAGGTGCAGACCCTGTCCCAAGTGGTTGTGGCAAGGTAAAGCAAATGCCCTCCACTTCTCTGGAAGAAACCACAGTGCCCAGCCATGTTCTAAGCCCTCCCATCCTCCCTGGGCTTCTGGCAGCAGGAGTGAAAAGAGAGGAGCAGAGCACTGGGACCCGGTTGACAAAACCCGGCTTCCCACAGGAAAGTCTTTCTCCACGCGCAGACATGCTCCCAGGTGCCTGGGGCAAGGGGAAGGAAATGCCATACACTGACCTGGAAGAGACCACAGGGCCCAGGCACAGTCTGAACCCTTCCCTCAACCCGGCGGTTTTGCTAGCAGGAGTTCAACCCCAACGAACACAGCCCGGAGACCCCTGGGGCAAAAACGGCTTCCGACGAACAATAGGTGCTTGCTGTGGAACACCTATCCCAAGTGGGGGAAGCCAGCTCAACAAAATGCCACACACCCAGGTGTAAGAAACAACATTGCCCAGGCATGGTTTAAGCCCCTCACCTCGTCCCTGTGCTTTGGGGAGCCGGAGGGACAGCCGAGGCACACGGCCCTGAGACCCCTTTGCAAAAAGCCGGCTTCCCACGGAGACAGTTTTCCTGAGGTGCAGACCCTATCCCAAGTGGTCGTGGCAAGCTAAAGCAAATGCCCTCCACTTCTCTGGAAGAAACCACAGTGCCCAGGCATGTTCTAAGCCCTCCCATCCTCCCTGGGCTTCTGGCAGCAGGAGTGAAAAGAGAGGAGCAGAGCACTGGGACCCGTTTGACAAAACCCGGCTTCCCACGGGAAAGTCTTTCTCCACGTGCAGACATGCTCCCAGGTGCCTGTGGCAAGGGGAAGGAAATGCCATACACTGACCTGGAAGAGACCACAGGGCCCAGGCACAGTATGAACCCTTCCCTCAACCCGGCGGTTTTGCTAGCAGGAGTTCAACCCCAACGAACACAGCCCGGAGACCCCTGGGGCAAAAACGGCTTCCGACGATCAATAGGTGCTTGCTGTGGAACACCTATCCCAAATGGGGGAAGCCAGCTCAACAAAATGCCACACACCCAGGTGTAAGAAACAACATTGCCCAGGCATGGTCTAAGCCCCTCACCTCGTCCCTGTGCTTTGGGGAGCCGGAGGGACAGCCGAGGCACACGGCCCTGAGACCCCTTTGCAAAAAGCCGGCTTCCCACGGAGACAGTTTTCCTGAGGTGCAGACCCTATCCCAAGTGATTGTGGCAAGCTAAAGCAAATGCCCTCCACTTCTCTGGAAGAAACCACAGTGCCGAGCCATGTTCTAAGCCCTCCCATCCTCCCTGGGCTTCTGGCAGCAAGAGTGAAAAGAGAGGAGCAGAGCACTGGGACCCGTTTGACAAAACCCGGCTTCCCACGGGAAAGTCTTTCTTCACCTGCAGACATGCTCCCAGGTGCCTGGTGCAAGGGGAAGGAAATGCCATACACTGACCTGGAAGAGACCACAGGGCCCAGGCACAGTCTGAACCCTTCCCTCAACCCGGCGGTTTTGCTAGCAGGAGTTCAACCCCAACGAACACAGCCCGGAGACCCCTGGGGCAAAAACGGCTTCTGACGATCAATAGTGCTTGCTGTGGAACACTTATCCCAAGTGGGGGAAGCCAGCTCAACAAAATGCCACACACCCAGGTGTAAGAAACAACATTGCCCAGGCATGGTCTAAGCCCCTCACCTCGTCCCTGTGCTTTGGGGAGCCGGAGGGACAGCCGAGGCACACGGCCCTGAGACCCCTTTGCAAAAAGCCGGCTTCCTACAGCGACAGTTTTCCTGAGGAGCAGACCCTATCCCAAGTGGTTGTGGCAAGGTAAAGCAAATGCCCTCCACTTCTCTGGAGGAAACCACAGTGCCCAGGCATGTTCTAAGCCCTCCCATCCTCCCTGGGCTTCTGGCAGCAGGAGGGAAAAGAGAGGAGCAGAGCACTGGGACCCGTTTGACAAAACCCGGCTTCCCACGGGAAAGTCTTTCTCCACGTGCAGACATGCTCCCAGGTGCCTGTGGCAAGGGGAAGGAAATGCCATACACTGACCTGGAAGAGACCACAGGGCCCAGGCACAGTCTGAACCCTTCCCTCAACCCGGCGGTTTTGCTAGCAGGAGTTCAACCCCAACGAACACAACCCGGAGACCCCTGGGGCAAAAACGGCTTCCGAAGAAAAATAGGTGCTTGCTGTGGAACACCTATCCCAAGTGGGGGTAGCCAGCTCAACAAAATGCCACACACCCAGGTGTAAGAAACAACATGGCCCAGGCATGGTCTAAGCCCCTCACCTCGTCCCTGTGCTTTGGGGAGCCGGAGGGACAGCCGAGGCACACGGCCCTGAGACCCCTTTGCAAAAAGCCGGCTTCCCACGGAGACAGTTTTCCTGGGGTGCAGACCCTATTCCAAGTGGTTGTGGCAAGCTAATGCAAATGCCCTCCACTTCTCTGGAAGAAACCACAGTGCCCAGCCATGTTCTAAGCCCTCCCATCCTCCCTGGGCTTCTGGCAGCAGGAGTGAAAAGAGAGGAGCAGAGCACTGGGACCCGTTTGACAAAACCCGGCTTCCCACGGGAAAGTCTTTCTCCACGTGCAGACATGCTCCCAGGTGCCTGTGGCAAGGGGAAGGAAATGCCATACACTGACCTGGAAGAGACCACAGGGCCCAGGCACAGTCTGAACACTTCCCTCAACCCGGCAGTTTTGCTAGCAGGAGTTCAACCCCAACGAACACAGCCCGGGAACCCGTGGGGCAAAAACGGCTTCCGACGAACAATAGGTGCCTGCTGTGGAACACCTATCCCAAGTGGGGGTAGCCAGCTCAACAAAATGCCACACACCCAGGTGTAAGAAACAACATTGCCCAGGCATGGTCTAAGCCCCTCACCTCGTCCCTGTGCTTTGGGGAGCCGGAGGGACAGCCGAGGCACACGGCCCTGAGACCCCTTTGCAAAAAGCCGGCTTCCCACGGAGACAGTTTTCCTGAGGTGCAGACCCTATCCCAAGTGGTTGTGGCAAGGTAAAGCAAATGCCCTCCACTTCTCTGGAAGAAACCACAGTGCCCAGCCATGTTCTAAGCCCTCCCATCCTCGCTGGGCTTCTGGCAGCAGGAGTGAAAAGAGAGGAGCAGAGCACTGGGACCCGTTTGACAAAACCCGGCTTCCCACGGGAAAGTCTTTCTCCACGCGCAGACATGCTCCCAGGTGCCTGTGGCAAGGGGAAGGAAATGCCATACACTGACCTGGAAGAGACCACAGGGCCCAGGCACAGTCTGAACCCTTCCCTCAACCCGGCGGTTTTGCTAGCAGGAGTTCAACCCCAACGAACACAGCCCGGAGACCCCTGGGGTAAAAACGGCTTCCGACGATCAATAGGTGCTTGCTGTGGAACACCTATCCCAAGTGGGGGAAGCCAGCTCAACAAAATGCCACACACCCAGGTGTAAGAAACAACATTGCCCAGTCATGGTCTAAGCCCCTCACCTCGTCCCTGTGCTTTGGGGAGCCGGAGGGACAGCCGAGGCACACGGCCCTGAGACCCCTTTGCAAAAAGCCGGCTTCCCACGGAGACAGTTTTCCTGAGGTGCAGACCCTATCCCAAGTGGTTGTGGCAAGCTAAAGCAAATGCCCTCCACTTCTCTGGAAGAAACCACAGTGCCCAGCCATGTTCTAAGCCCTCCCATCCTCCCTGGGCTTCTGGCAGCAAGAGTGAAAAGAGAGGAGCAGAGCACTGGGACCCGTTTGACAAAACCCGGCTTCCCACGGGAAAGTCTTTCTCCACGTGCAGACATGCTCCCAGGTGCCTGGGGCAAGGGGAAGGAAATGCCATACACTGACCTGGAAGATACCACAGGGCCCAGGCACAGTCTGAACCCTTCCCTCAACCCGGCGGTTTTGCTAGCAGGAGTTCAACCCCAACGAACACAGCCCGGAGACCCCTGGGGCAAAAACGGCTTCCGACGATCAATAGGTGCTTGCTGTGGAACACCTATCCCAAGTGGGGATAGCCAGCTCAACAAAATGCCACACACCCAGGTGTAAGAAACAACATTGCCCAGGCATGGTCTAAGCCCCTCACCTCGTCCCTGTGCTTTGGGGAGCCGGAGGGACAGCCGAGGCACACGGCCCTGAGACCCCTTTGCAAAAAGCCGGCTTCCCACGGAGACAGTTTTCCTGAGGTGCAGACCCTGTCCCAAGTGGTTGTGGCAAGCTAAAGCAAATGCCCTCCACTTCTCTGGAAGAAACCACAGTGCCCAGCCATGTTCTAAGCCCTCCCATCCTCCCTGGGCTTCTGGCAGCAGGAGTGAAAAGAGAGGAGCAGAGCACTGGGACCCGTTTGACAAAACCCGGCTTCCCACGGGAAAGTCTTTCTCCACGCGCAGACATGCTCCCACGTGCCTGTGGCAAGGGGAAGGAAATGCCATACACTGACCTGGAAGAGACCACAGGGCCCAGGCACAGTCTGAACCCTTCCCTCAACCGGGCGGTTTTGCTAGCAGGAGTTCAACCCCAACGAACACAGCCCGGAGACCCCTGGGGCAAAAACGGCTTCCGACGATCAATAGGTGCTTGCTGTGGAACACCTATCCCAAGTGGGGGTAGCCAGCTCAACAAAATGCCACACACCCAGGTGTAAGAAACAACATTGCCCAGGCATGGTCTAAGCCCCTCACCTCGTCCCTGTGCTTTGGGGAGCCGGAGGGACAGCCGAGGCACACGGCCATGAGACCCGTTTGCAAAAAGCCGGCTTCCCACGGAGACAGTTTTCCTGAGGTGCAGACCCTATCCCAAGTGGTTGTGGCAAGCTAAAGCAAATGCCCTCCACTTCTCTGGAAGAAACCACAGTGCCCAGCCATGTTCTAAGCCCTCCCATCCTCCCTGGGCTTCTGGCAGCAGGAGTGAAAAGAGAGGAGCAGAGCACTGGGACCCGTTTGACAAAACCCGGCTTCCCACGGGAAAGTCTTTCTCCACGTGCAGACATGCTCCCAGGTGCCTGTGGCAAGGGGAAGGAAATGCCATACACTGACCTGGAAGAGACCACAGGGCCCAGGCACAGTCTGAACCCTTCCCTCAACCCGGCAGTTTTGCTAGCAGGAGTTCAACCCCAACGAACACAGCCCGGGAACCCGTGGGGCAAAAACGGCTTCCGACGAACAATAGGTGCCTGCTGTGGAACACCTATCCCAAGTGGGGGTAGCCAGCTCAACAAAATGCCACACACCCAGGTGTAAGAAACAACATTGCCCAGGCATGGTCTAAGCCCCTCACCTCGTCCCTGTGCTTTGGGGAGCCGGAGGGACAGCCGAGGCACACGGCCCTGAGACCCCTTTGCAAAAAGCCGGCTTCCCACGGAGACAGTTTTCCTGAGGTGCAGACCCTATCCCAAGTGGTTGTGGCAAGGTAAAGCAAATGCCCTCCACTTCTCTGGAAGAAACCACAGTGCCCAGCCATGTTCTAAGCCCTCCCATCCTCCCTGGGCTTCTGGCAGCAGGAGTGAAAAGAGAGGAGCAGAGCACTGGGACCCGTTTGACAAAACCCGGCTTCCCACGGGAAAGTCTTTCTGCACGTGCAGACAAGCTCCCAGGTGCCTGGGGCAAGGGGAAGGAAATGCCATACACTGACCTGGAAGAGACCACAGGGCCCAGGCACAGTCTGAACCCTTCCCTCAACCCGGCGGTTTTGCTAGCAGGAGTTCAACCCCAACGAACACAGCCTGGAGACCCCTGGGGCAAAAACGGCTTCCGACGAACAATAGGTGCTTGCTGTGGAACACCTATCCCAAGTGGGGGTAGCCAGCTCAACAAAATGCAACACACCCAGGTGTAAGAAACAACATTGCCCAGGCATGGTCTAAGCCCCTCACCTCGTCCCTGTGCTTTGGGGAGCCGGAGGGACAGCCGAGGCACACGGCCCTGAGACCCCTTTGCAAAAAGCCGGCTTCCCACGGAGACAGTTTTCCTGAGGTGCAGACCCTGTCCCAAGTGGTTGTGGCAAGGTAAAGCAAATGCCCTCCATTTCTCTGGAAGAAACCACAGTGCCCAGCCATGTTCTAAGCCCTCCCATCCTCGCTGGGCTTCTGGCAGCAGGAGTGAAAAGAGAGGAGCAGAGCACTGGGACCCGTTTGACAAAACCCGGCTTCCCACGGGAAAGTCTTTCTCCACGCGCAGACATGCTCCCAGGTGCCTGTGGCAAGGGGAAGGAAATGCCATACACTGACCTGGAAGAGACCACAGGGCCCAGGCACAGTCTGAACCCTTCCCTCAACCGGGCGGTTTTGCTAGCAGGAGTTCAACCCCAACGAACACAGCCCGGAGACCCCTGGGGTAAAAACGGCTTCCGACGATCAATAGGTGCTTGCTGTGGAACACCTATCCCAAGTGGGGGAAGCCAGCTCAACAAAATGCCACACACCCAGGTGTAAGAAACAACATTGCCCAGTCATGGTCTAAGCCCCTCACCTCGTCCCTGTGCTTTGGGGAGCCGGAGGGACAGCCGAGGCACACGGCCCTGAGACCCCTTTGCAAAAAGCCGGCTTCCCACGGAGACAGTTTTCCTGAGGTGCAGACCCTATCCCAAGTGGTTGTGGCAAGCTAAAGCAAATGCCCTCCACTTCTCTGGAAGAAACCACAGTGCCCAGCCATGTTCTAAGCCCTCCCATCCTCCCTGGGCTTCTGGCAGCAAGAGTGAAAAGAGAGGAGCAGAGCACTGGGACCCGTTTGACAAAACCCGGCTTCCCACGGGAAAGTCTTTCTCCACGTGCAGACATGCTCCCAGGTGCCTGGGGCAAGGGGAAGGAAATGCCATACACTGACCTGGAAGAGACCACAGGGCCCAGGCACAGTCTGAACCCTTCCCTCAACCCGGCGGTTTTGCTAGCAGGAGTTCAACCCCAACGAACACAGCCCGGAGACCCCTGGGGCAAAAACGGCTTCCGACGATCAATAGGTGCTTGCTGTGGAACACCTATCCCAAGTGGGGATAGCCAGCTCAACAAAATGCCACACACCCAGGTGTAAGAAACAACATTGCCCAGGCATGGTCTAAGCCCCTCACCTCGTCCCTGTGCTTTGGGGAGCCGGAGGGACAGCCGAGGCACACGGCCCTGAGACCCCTTTGCAAAAAGCCGGCTTCCCACGGAGACAGTTTTCCTGAGGTGCAGACCCTGTCCCAAGTGGTTGTGGCAAGGTAAAGCAAATGCCCTCCACTTCTCTGGAAGAAACCACAGTGCCCAGCCATGTTCTAAGCCCTCCCATCCTCCCTGGGCTTCTGGCAGCAGGAGTGAAAAGAGAGGAGCAGAGCACTGGGACCCGTTTGACAAAACCCGGCTTCCCACGGGAAAGTCTTTCTCCACGCGCAGACATGCTCCCAGGTGCCTGTGGCAAGGGGAAGGAAATGCCATACACTGACCTGGAAGAGACCACAGGGCCCAGGCACAGTCTGAACCCTTCCCTCAACCGGGCGGTTTTGCTAGCAGGAGTTCAACCCCAACGAACACAGCCCGGAGACCCCTGGGGCAAAAACGACTTCCAACGATCAATAGGTGCTTGCTGTGGAACACCTATCCCAAGTGGGGGTAGCCAGCTCAACAAAATGCCACACACCCAGGTGTAAGAAACAACATTGCCCAGGCATGGTCTAAGCCCCTCACCTCGTCCCTGTGCTTTGGGGAGCCGGAGGGACAGCCGAGGCACACGGCCATGAGACCCGTTTGCAAAAAGCCGGCTTCCCACGGAGACAGTTTTCCTGAGGTGCAGACCCTATCCCAAGTGGTTGTGGCAAGCTAAAGCAAATGCCCTCCACTTCTCTGGAAGAAACCACAGTGCCCAGCCATGTTCTAAGCCCTCCCATCCTCCCTGGGCTTCTGGCAGCAAGAGTGAAAAGAGAGGAGCAGAGCACTGGGACCCGTTTGACAAAACCCGGCTTCCCACGGGAAAGCCTTTCTCCACGTGCAGACCTGCTCCCAGGTGCCTGTGGCAAGGGGAAGGAAATGCCATACACTGACCTGGAATAGACCACAGGGCCGAGGCACAGTCTGAGCACTTCCCTCATCCCGGCGGTTTTCCTAGCAGGAGTTCAACCCCAACGAACACGGACCGGAGACCGCCTGGGGCCAAAACGGCCTCCGACTAACAATACACTCTTGCAGTGGAAATCCTATCCCAAGGTGAGTTAGCCAGGTCAACAAAATGCCACACACCCAGGTGGAAGAGACAACATGGCCCAGGCATGGTCTAAGCCCCTCACCTCGTCCCTGTGCTCTGGGGAGCCGGAGGGACCCCGAGGCCCACGGCCCTGAGGCCCGTTGGGCAGAAAGCCGGCTTCCCACGGAAACCGCTTTCCTGAGGTGCAGACCCTATCCCAAGGGCTGGTGGCAAGGGAAAGCAAATGCCATCCCCTTCTCTGGAAGAAACCCCAGTGCCCAGCCATGTTCTAAGCTCTCCCCTCCTCCCTGGGCTTCTGGCAGCTGGAGTGAAAAGAGAGGAGCACTGCACTGGGACCCGGTTGACAGAAACCGGCTTCCCACGAGGAAGTCCTTCTCCACGTGCAGACATGCTCCTCAGTGCCTGTGGAACGTGAAGGAAATGCCATACACTGACCTGGAAGAGACCACAGGGATCAGGCACAGTCTGAGCCCTTCCCTCATCCCGGCGGTTTTGCTAGCAGGAGTTCAACCCCAACGAACACAGCCCGGGGACACCCTGGGGCCTAAACAGCTTCCGACGAACAATATGCTCTTGCTGTGGAAATCCTATCCCAAGTGGGGGTAGCCAGGTCAACAAAATGCCACACACCCAGGTGGAAGAAACAACATGGCCCAGGCATGGTCTAAGCCCCTCACCTCGTCCCTGTGCTTTGGGGAGCCTGAGGGACCCCGAGGCCCACGGCCCTGAGGCCCGTTGGGCAGAAAGCAGGCTTCCCACGGAAACAGCTTCCCTGAGTTGCAGACCCTATCCCAAGGGCTGGTGGCAAGGGAAAGCAAATGCCATCTCCTTCTCTCGAAGAAACCCCAGTGCCCAGCCATGTTGTAAGCCCTCCCCTCCTCCCTGGGCTTCTGGCAGCAGGAGTGAAAAGAGAGTTGCACAGCACTGGGACCCGTTTGACAGAAACCGGCCTCCCACGAGGAAGTCCTTCCCCACGTGTAGACATGCTCCCCAGTGCCTGTGGCAAGGTGAAGGAAATGCCATACACTGACCTAGAAGAGACCACAGGGCCCAGGCACAGTGTGAACCCTTCCCTCATCCCGGCAGTTTTGCTAGCAGGAGTTCAACCCCAACGAACACAGCTCGGAGACCCTGAGGTAAAAACGGCTTCCGAAGAACAAGAGGTGCTTGCTGTGGAAAACCTATCCCAAGTTGGGGTAGCCAGGTGAACAAAATGCCACACACCCAGGTGTAAGAAACAACATTGCCCAGGCACGGTCTAAGCCCCTCACCTCGTCCCTGTGCTTTGGGGAGCCGGAGGGACTGCCGAGGCCCACGGCCCTGAGACACCTTTGGAAAAAGGCGGCTTCCCACGGAAACAGTTTTCCTGAGGTACAGACCCTCTCCCAAGTGGTTGTGGCAAGGTAAAGCAAATGCCCTCCACGTCTCTGGAAGAAACCACAGTGCCCAGCCATGTTCTAAGCCCTCCCATCCTCCCTGGGCTTCTGGCAGCAGGAGTGAAAAGAGAGGAGCAGAGCACTGGGACCCGTTTGACAAAAACCGGCTTCCCACGCGAAAGTCTTTCTCCACGTGCAGACATGCTCCCAGGTGCCTGGGGCAAGGGGAAGGAAATGCCATACACTGACCTGGAAGAGACCACAGGGCCCAGGCACAGTCTGAACCCTTCCCTCAACCCGGCGGTTTTGCTAGCAGGAGTTCAACCCCAACGAACACAGTCCGGAGACCCCTGGGGCAAAAACGGCTTCCGACGAACAATAGGTGCTTGCTGTGGAACACCTATCCCAAGTGGGGGTAGCCAGCTCAACAAAATGCCACACACCCAGGTGTAAGAAACAACATTGCCCAGCCATGGTCTAAGCCCCTCACCTCGTCCCTGTGCTTTGGGGAGCCGGAGGGACAGCCGAGGCACACGGCCCTGAGACCCCTTTGCAAAAAGCCGGCTTCCCACGGAGACAGTTTTCCTGAGGTGCAGACCCTATCCCAAGTGGTTGTGGCAAGCTAAAGCAAATGCCCTCCACTTCTCTGGAAGAAACCACAGTGCCCAGCCATGTTCTAAGCCCTCCCATCCTCCCTGGGCTTCTGGCAGCAGGAGTGAAAAGAGAGGAGCAGAGCACTGGGACCCGTTTGACAAAACCCGGCTTCCCACGGGAAAGTCTTTCTGCACGTGCAGACATGCGCCCAGGTGCCTGGGGCAAGGGGAAGGAAATGCCATACACTGACCTGGAAGAGACCACAGGGCCCAGGCACAGTCTGAACCCTTCCCTCAACCCGGCGGTTTTGCTAGCAGGAGTTCAACCCCAACGAACACAGCCCGGAGACCCCTGGGGCAAAAACGGCTTCCGACGATCAATAGGTGCTTGCTGTGGAACACCTATCCCAAGTGGGGGAAGCCAGCTCAACAAAATGCCACACACCCAGGTGTAAGAAACAACATTGCCCAGGCATGGTCTAAGCCCCTCACCTCGTCCCTGTGCTTTGGGGAGCCGGAGGGACAGCCGAGGCACACGGCCCTGAGACCCCTTTGCAAAAAGCCGGCTTCCCACGGAGACACTTTTCCTGAGGTGCAGACCCTATCCCAAGTGGTTGTGGCAAGCTAAAGCAAATGCCCTCCACTTCTCTGGAAGAAACCACAGTGCCCAGCCATGTTCTAAGCCCTCCCATCCTCCCTGGGCTTCTGGCAGCAAGAGTGAAAAGAGAGGAGCAGAGCACTGGGACCCGTTTGACAAAACCCGGCTTCCCACGGGAAAGTCTTTCTCCACGTGCAGACATGCTCCCAGGTGCCTGGGGCAAGGGGAAGGAAATGCCATACACTGACCTGGAAGAGACCACAGGGCCCAGGCACAGTCTGAACCCTTCCCTCAACCCGGCGGTTTTGCTAGCAGGAGTTCAACCCCAACGAACACAGCCCGGAGACCCCTGGGGCAAAAAAGGCTTCCGACGAACAATAGGTGCTTGCTGTGGAACACCTATCCCAAGTGGGGGTAGCCAGCTCAACAAAATGCCACACACCCAGGTGTAAGAAACAACATTGCCCAGGCATGGTCTAAGCCCCTCACCTCGTCCCTGTGCTTTGGGGAGCCGGAGGGACAGCCGAGGCACACGGCCCTGAGACCCCTTTGCAAAAAGCCGGCTTCCCAAGGAGACACTTTTCCTGAGGTGCAGACCCTATCCCAAGTGGTTGTGGCAAGCTAAAGCAAATGCCCTCCACTTCTCTGGAAGAAACCACAGTGCCCAGCCATGTTCTAAGCCCTCCCATCCTCCCTGGGCTTCTGGCAGCAGGAGTGAAAAGAGAGGAGCAGAGCACTGGGACCCGTTTGACAAAAACCGGCTTCCCACGGGAAAGTCTTTCTCCACGTGAGACATGCTCCCAGGTGCCTGGGGCAAGGGGAAGGAAATGCCATACACTGACCTGGAAGAGACCACAGGGCCCAGGCACAGTCTGAACCCTTCCCTCAACCCGGCGGTTTTGCTAGCAGGAGTTCAACCCCAACGAACACAGCCCGGAGACCCCTGGGGCAAAAACGGCTTCCGACGATCAATAGGTGCTTGCTGTGGAACACCTATCCCAAGTGGGGGAAGCCAGCTCAACAAAATGCCACACACCCAGGTGTAAGAAACAACATTGCCCAGGCATGGTCTAAGCCCCTCACCTCGTCCCTGTGCTTTGGGGAGCCGGAGGGACAGCCGAGGCAGACGGCCCTGAGACCCCTTTGCAAAAAGCCGGCTTCCCACGGAGACACTTTTCCTGAGGTGCAGACCCTATCCCAAGTGGTTGTGGCAAGCTAAAGCAAATGCCCTCCACTTCTCTGGAAGAAACCACAGTGCCCAGCCATGTTCTAAGCCCTCCCATCCTCCCTGGGCTTCTGGCAGCAAGAGTGAAAAGAGAGGAGCAGAGCACTGGGACCCGTTTGACAAAACCCGGCTTCCCACGGGAAAGTCTTTCTCCACGTGCAGACATGCTCCCAGGTGCCTGGGGCAAGGGGAAGGAAATGCCATACACTGACCTGGAAGAGACCACAGGGCCCAGGCACAGTCTGAACCCTTCCCTCAACCCGGCGGTTTTGCTAGCAGGAGTTCAACCCCAACGAACACAGCCCGGAGACCCCTGGGGCAAAAAAGGCTTCCGACGAACAATAGGTGCTTGCTGTGGAACACCTATCCCAAGTGGGGGTAGCCAGCTCAACAAAATGCCACACACCCAGGTGTAAGAAACAACATTGCCCAGCCATGGTCTAAGCCCCTCACCTCGTCCCTGTGCTTTGGGGAGCCGGAGGGACAGCCGAGGCACACGGCCCTGAGACCCCTTTGCAAAAAGCCGGCTTCCCACGGAGACAGTTTTCCTGAGGTGCAGACCCTATCCCAAGTGGTTGTGGCAAGCTAAAGCAAATGCCCTCCACTTCTCTGGAAGAAACCACAGTGCCCAGCCATGTTCTAAGCCCTCCCATCCTCCCTGGGCTTCTGGCAGCAGGAGTGAAAAGAGAGGAGCAGAGCACTGGGACCCGTTTGACAAAAACCGGCTTCCCACGGGAAAGTCTTTCTCCACGTGAGACATGCTCCCAGGTGCCTGTGGCAAGGGGAAGGAAATGCCATACACTGACCTGGAAGAGACCACAGGGCCCAGGCACAGTCTGAACCCTTCCCTCAACCCGGCGGTTTTGCTAGCAGGAGTTCAACCCCAACGAACACAGCCCAGAGACCCCTGGGGCAAAAACGGCTTCCGACGAACAATAGGTGCTTGCTGTGGAACACCTATCCCAAGTGGGGGTAGCCAGCTCAACAAAATGCCACACACCCAGGTGTAAGAAACAACATTGCCCAGCCATGGTCTAAGCCCCTCACCTCGTCCCTGTGCTTTGGGGAGCCGGAGGGACAGCCGAGGCACACGGCCCTGAGACCCCTTTGCAAAAAGCCGGCTTCCCACGGAGACAGTTTTCCTGAGGTGCAGACCCTATCCCAAGTGGTTGTGGCAAGCTAAAGCAAATGCCCTCCACTTCTCTGGAAGAAACCACAGTGCCCAGGCATGTTCTCAGCCCTCCCATCCTCCCTGGGCTTCTGGCAGCAGGAGTGAAAAGAGAGGAGCAGAGCACTGGGACCCGTTTGACAAAACCCGGCTTCCCACGGGAAAGTCTTTCTCCACGTGCAGACATGCTCCCAGGTGCCTGGGGCAAGGGGAAGGAAATGCCATACACTGACCTGGAAGAGACCACAGGGCCCAGGCACAGTCTGAACCCTTCCCTCAACCCGGCGGTTTTGCTAGCAGGAGTTCAACCCCAACGAACACAGCCCGGAGACCCCTGGGGCAAAAACGGCTTCCGACGATCAATAGGTGCTTGCTGTGGAACACCTATCCCAAGTGGGGGAAGCCAGCTCAACAAAATGCCACACACCCAGGTGTAAGAAACAACATTGCCCAGGCATGGTCTAAGCCCCTCACCTCGTCCCTGTGCTTTGGGGAGCCGGAGGGACAGCCGAGGCAGACGGCCCTGAGACCCCTTTGCAAAAAGCCGGCTTCCCACGGAGACACTTTTCCTGAGGTGCAGACCCTATCCCAAGTGGTTGTGGCAAGCTAAAGCAAATGCCCTCCACTTCTCTGGAAGAAACCACAGTGCCCAGCCATGTTCTAAGCCCTCCCATCCTCCCTGGGCTTCTGGCAGCAAGAGTGAAAAGAGAGGAGCAGAGCACTGGGACCCGTTTGACAAAACCCGGCTTCCCACGGGAAAGTCTTTCTCCACGTGCAGACATGCTCCCAGGTGCCTGGGGCAAGGGGAAGGAAATGCCATACACTGACCTGGAAGAGACCACAGGGCCCAGGCACAGTCTGAACCCTTCCCTCAACCCGGCGGTTTTGCTAGCAGGAGTTCAACCCCAACGAACACAGCCCGGAGACCCCTGGGGCAAAAAAGGCTTCCGACGAACAATAGGTGCTTGCTGTGGAACACCTATCCCAAGTGGGGGTAGCCAGCTCAACAAAATGCCACACACCCAGGTGTAAGAAACAACATTGCCCAGCCATGGTCTAAGCCCCTCACCTCGTCCCTGTGCTTTGGGGAGCCGGAGGGACAGCCGAGGCACACGGCCCTGAGACCCCTTTGCAAAAAGCCGGCTTCCCACGGAGACAGTTTTCCTGAGGTGCAGACCCTATCCCAAGTGGTTGTGGCAAGCTAAAGCAAATGCCCTCCACTTCTCTGGAAGAAACCACAGTGCCCAGCCATGTTCTAAGCCCTCCCATCCTCCCTGGGCTTCTGGCAGCAGGAGTGAAAAGAGAGGAGCAGAGCACTGGGACCCGTTTGACAAAAACCGGCTTCCCACGGGAAAGTCTTTCTCCACGTGAGACATGCTCCCAGGTGCCTGTGGCAAGGGGAAGGAAATGCCATACACTGACCTGGAAGAGACCACAGGGCCCAGGCACAGTCTGAACCCTTCCCTCAACCCGGCGGTTTTGCTAGCAGGAGTTCAACCCCAACGAACACAGCCCAGAGACCCCTGGGGCAAAAACGGCTTCCGACGAACAATAGGTGCTTGCTGTGGAACACCTATCCCAAGTGGGGGTAGCCAGCTCAACAAAATGCCACACACCCAGGTGTAAGAAACAACATTGCCCAGCCATGGTCTAAGCCCCTCACCTCGTCCCTGTGCTTTGGGGAGCCGGAGGGACAGCCGAGGCACACGGCCCTGAGACCCCTTTGCAAAAAGCCGGCTTCCCACGGAGACAGTTTTCCTGAGGTGCAGACCCTATCCCAAGTGGTTGTGGCAAGCTAAAGCAAATGCCCTCCACTTCTCTGGAAGAAACCACAGTGCCCAGGCATGTTCTCAGCCCTCCCATCCTCCCTGGGCTTCTGGCAGCAGGAGTGAAAAGAGAGGAGCAGAGCACTGGGACCCGTTTGACAAAACCCGGCTTCCCACGGGAAAGTCTTTCTCCACGTGCAGACATGCTCCCAGGTGCCTGGGGCAAGGGGAAGGAAATGCCATACACTGACCTGGAAGAGACCACAGGGCCCAGGCACAGTCTGAACCCTTCCCTCAACCCGGCGGTTTTGCTAGCAGGAGTTCAACCCCAACGAACACAGCCCGGAGACCCCTGGGGCAAAAACGGCTTCCGACGATCAATAGGTGCTTGCTGTGGAACACCTATCCCAAGTGGGGGAAGCCAGCTCAACAAAATGCCACACACCCAGGTGTAAGAAACAACATTGCCCAGGCATGGTCTAAGCCCCTCACCTCGTCCCTGTGCTTTGGGGAGCCGGAGGGACAGCCGAGGCAGACGGCCCTGAGACCCCTTTGCAAAAAGCCGGCTTCCCACGGAGACACTTTTCCTGAGGTGCAGACCCTATCCCAAGTGGTTGTGGCAAGCTAAAGCAAATGCCCTCCACTTCTCTGGAAGAAACCACAGTGCCCAGCCATGTTCTAAGCCCTCCCATCCTCCCTGGGCTTCTGGCAGCAAGAGTGAAAAGAGAGGAGCAGAGCACTGGGACCCGTTTGACAAAACCCGGCTTCCCACGGGAAAGTCTTTCTCCACGTGCAGACATGCTCCCAGGTGCCTGGGGCAAGGGGAAGGAAATGCCATACACTGACCTGGAAGAGACCACAGGGCCCAGGCACAGTCTGAACCCTTCCCTCAACCCGGCGGTTTTGCTAGCAGGAGTTCAACCCCAACGAACACAGCCCGGAGACCCCTGGGGCAAAAAAGGCTTCCGACGAACAATAGGTGCTTGCTGTGGAACACCTATCCCAAGTGGGGGTAGCCAGCTCAACAAAATGCCACACACCCAGGTGTAAGAAACAACATTGCCCAGCCATGGTCTAAGCCCCTCACCTCGTCCCTGTGCTTTGGGGAGCCGGAGGGACAGCCGAGGCACACGGCCCTGAGACCCCTTTGCAAAAAGCCGGCTTCCCACGGAGACAGTTTTCCTGAGGTGCAGACCCTATCCCAAGTGGTTGTGGCAAGCTAAAGCAAATGCCCTCCACTTCTCTGGAAGAAACCACAGTGCCCAGCCATGTTCTAAGCCCTCCCATCCTCCCTGGGCTTCTGGCAGCAGGAGTGAAAAGAGAGGAGCAGAGCACTGGGACCCGTTTGACAAAAACCGGCTTCCCACGGGAAAGTCTTTCTCCACGTGAGACATGCTCCCAGGTGCCTGTGGCAAGGGGAAGGAAATGCCATACACTGACCTGGAAGAGACCACAGGGCCCAGGCACAGTCTGAACCCTTCCCTCAACCCGGCGGTTTTGCTAGCAGGAGTTCAACCCCAACGAACACAGCCCAGAGACCCCTGGGGCAAAAACGGCTTCCGACGAACAATAGGTGCTTGCTGTGGAACACCTATCCCAAGTGGGGGTAGCCAGCTCAACAAAATGCCACACACCCAGATGTAAGAAACAACATTGCCCAGCCATGGTCTAAGCCCCTCACCTCGTCCCTGTGCTTTGGGGAGCCGGAGGGACAGCCGAGGCACACGGCCCTGAGACCCCTTTGCAAAAAGCCGGCTTCCCACGGAGACAGTTTTCCTGAGGTGCAGACCCTATCCCAAGTGGTTGTGGCAAGCTAAAGCAAATGCCCTCCACTTCTCTGGAAGAAACCACAGTGCCCAGCCATGTTCTAAGCCCTCCCATCCTCCCTGGGCTTCTGGCAGCAGGAGTGAAAAGAGAGGAGCAGAGCACTGGGACCCGTTTGACAAAAACCGGCTTCCCACGGGAAAGTCTTTCTCCACGTGAGACATGCTCCCAGGTGCCTGGGGCAAGGGGAAGGAAATGCCATACACTGACCTGGAAGAGACCACAGGGCCCAGGCACAGTCTGAACCCTTCCCTCAACCCGGCGGTTTTGCTAGCAGGAGTTCAACCCCAACGAACACAGCCCGGAGACCCCTGGGGCAAAAACGGCTTCCGACGAACAATAGGTGCTTGCTGTGGAACACCTATCCCAAGTGGGGGTAGCCAGCTCAACAAAATGCCACACACCCAGGTGTAAGAAACAACATTGCCCAGCCATGGTCTAAGCCCCTCACCTCGTCCCTGTGCTTTGGGGAGCCGGAGGGACAGCCGAGGCACACGGCCCTGAGACCCCTTTGCAAAAAGCCGGCTTCCCACGGAGACAGTTTTCCTGAGGTGCAGACCCTATCCCAAGTGGTTGTGGCAAGCTAAAGCAAATGCCCTCCACTTCTCTGGAAGAAACCACAGTGCCCAGGTATGTTCTCAGCCCTCCCATCCTCCCTGGGCTTCTGGCAGCAGGAGTGAAAAGAGAGGAGCAGAGCACTGGGACCCGTTTGACAAAACCCGGCTTCCCACGGGAAAGTCTTTCTCCACGTGCAGACATGCTCCCAGGTGCCTGGGGCAAGGGGAAGGAAATGCCATACACTGACCTGGAAGAGACCACAGGGCCCAGGCACAGTCTGAACCCTTCCCTCAACCCGGCGGTTTTGCTAGCAGGAGTTCAACCCCAACGAACACAGCCCGGAGACCCCTGGGGCAAAAAAGGCTTCCGACGAACAATAGGTGCTTGCTGTGGAACACCTATCCCAAGTGGGGGTAGCCAGCTCAACAAAATGCCACACACCCAGGTGTAAGAAACAACATTGCCCAGCCATGGTCTAAGCCCCTCACCTCGTCCCTGTGCTTTGGGGAGCCGGAGGGACAGCCGAGGCACACGGCCCTGAGACCCCTTTGCAAAAAGCCGGCTTCCCACGGAGACACTTTTCCTGAGGTGCAGACCCTATCCCAAGTGGTTGTGGCAAGCTAAAGCAAATGCCCTCCACTTCTCTGGAAGAAACCACAGTGCCCAGCCATGTTCTAAGCCCTCCCATCCTCCCTGGGCTTCTGGCAGCAGGAGTGAAAAGAGAGGAGCAGAGCACTGGGACCCGTTTGACAAAACCCGGCTTCCCACGGGAAAGTCTTTCTCCACGTGCAGACATGCTCCCAGGTGCCTGTGGCAAGGGGAAGGAAATGCCATACACTGACCTGGAAGAGACCACAGGGCCCAGGCACAGTCTGAACCCTTCCCTCAACCCGGCGGTTTTGCTAGCAGGAGTTCAACGCCAACGAACACAGCCCGGAGACCCCTGGGGCAAAAACGGCTTCCAACGAACAATAGGTGCTTGCTGTGGAACACCTATCCCAAGTGGGGGTAGCCAGCTCAACAAAATGCCACACACCCAGGTATAAGAAACAACATTGCCCAGGCATGGTCTAAGCCCCTCACCTCGTCCCTGTGCTTTGGGGAGCCGGAGGGACAGCCGAGGCACACAGCCCTGAGACCCCTTTGTAAAAAGCCGGCTTCCCACAGAGACAGTTTTCCTGAGGTGCAGACCCTATCCCAAGTGGTTGTAGCAAGGTAAAGCAAATGCCCTCCACTTCTCTGGAAGAAACCACAGTGCCCAGCCATGTTCTAAGCTCTCCCATCCTCCCTGGGCTTCTGGCAGCAGGAGTGAAAAGAGAGGAGCAGAGCACTGGGACCCGTTTGACAAAACCCGGCTTCCCACGGGAAAGTCTTTCTCCACGTGAGACATGCTCCCAGGTGCCTGGGGCAAGGGGAAGGAAATGCCATACACTGACCTGGAAGAGACCACAGGGCCCAGGCACAGTCTGAACCCTTCCCTCAACCCGGCGGTTTTGCTAGCAGGAGTTCAACCCCAACGAACACAGCCCGGAGACCCCTGGGGCAAAAACGGCTTCCGACGAACAATAGGTGCTTGCTGTGGAACACCTATCCCAAGTGGGGGTAGCCAGCTCAACAAAATGCCACACACCCAGGTGTAAGAAACAACATTGCCCAGCCATGGTCTAAGCCCCTCACCTCGTCCCTGTGCTTTGGGGAGCCGGAGGGACAGCCGAGGCACACGGCCCTGAGACCCCTTTGCAAAAAGCCGGCTTCCCACGGAGACAGTTTTCCTGAGGTGCAGACCCTATCCCAAGTGGTTGTGGCAAGCTAAAGCAAATGCCCTCCACTTCTCTGGAAGAAACCACAGTGCCCAGGCATGTTCTCAGCCCTCCCATCCTCCCTGGGCTTCTGGCAGCAGGAGTGAAAAGAGAGGAGCAGAGCACTGGGACCCGTTTGACAAAACCCGGCTTCCCACGGGAAAGTCTTTCTCCACGTGCAGACATGCTCCCAGGTGCCTGTGGCAAGGGGAAGGAAATGCCATACACTGACCTGGAAGAGACCACAGGGCCCAGGCACAGTCTGAACCCTTCCCTCAACCCGGCGGTTTTGCTAGCAGGAGTTCAACCCCAACGAACACAGCCCGGAGACCCCTGGGGCAAAAACGGCTTCCGACGATCAATAGGTGCTTGCTGTGGAACACCTATCCCAAGTGGGGGAAGCCAGCTCAACAAAATGCCACACACCCAGGTGTAAGAAACAACATTGCCCAGGCATGGTCTAAGCCCCTCACCTCGTCCCTGTGCTTTGGGGAGCCGGAGGGACAGCCGAGGCACACGGCCCTGAGACCCCTTTGCAAAAAGCCGGCTTCCCACGGAGACACTTTTCCTGAGGTGCAGACCCTATCCCAAGTGGTTGTGGCAAGCTAAAGCAAATGCCCTCCACTTCTCTGGAAGAAACCACAGTGCCCAGCCATGTTCTAAGCCCTCCCATCCTCCCTGGGCTTCTGGCAGCAAGAGTGAAAAGAGAGGAGCAGAGCACTGGGACCCGTTTGACAAAACCCGGCTTCCCACGGGAAAGTCTTTCTCCACGTGCAGACATGCTCCCAGGTGCCTGGGGCAAGGGGAAGGAAATGCCATACACTGACCTGGAAGAGACCACAGGGCCCAGGCACAGTCTGAACCCTTCCCTCAACCCGGCGGTTTTGCTAGCAGGAGTTCAACCCCAACGAACACAGCCCGGAGACCCCTGGGGCAAAAAAGGCTTCCGACGAACAATAGGTGCTTGCTGTGGAACACCTATCCCAAGTGGGGGTAGCCAGCTCAACAAAATGCCACACACCCAGGTGTAAGAAACAACATTGCCCAGGCATGGTCTAAGCCCCTCACCTCGTCCCTGTGCTTTGGGGAGCCGGAGGGACAGCCGAGGCACACGGCCCTGAGACCCCTTTGCAAAAAGCCGGCTTCCCACGGAGACAGTTTTCCTGAGGTGCAGACCCTATCCCAAGTGGTTGTGGCAAGCTAAAGCAAATGCCCTCCACTTCTCTGGAAGAAACCACAGTGCCCAGCCATGTTCTAAGCCCTCCCATCCTCCCTGGGCTTCTGGCAGCAGGAGTGAAAAGAGAGGAGCAGAGCACTGGGACCCGTTTGACAAAAACCGGCTTCCCACGGGAAAGTCTTTCTCCACGTGAGACATGCTCCCAGGTGCCTGGGGCAAGGGGAAGGAAATGCCATACACTGACCTGGAAGAGACCACAGGGCCCAGGCACAGTCTGAACCCTTCCCTCAACCCGGCGGTTTTGCTAGCAGGAGTTCAACCCCAACGAACACAGCCCGGAGACCCCTGGGGCAAAAACGGCTTCCGACGAACAATAGGTGCTTGCTGTGGAACACCTATCCCAAGTGGGGGTAGCCAGCTCAACAAAATGCCACACACCCAGGTGTAAGAAACAACATTGCCCAGCCATGGTCTAAGCCCCTCACCTCGTCCCTGTGCTTTGGGGAGCCGGAGGGACAGCCGAGGCACACGGCCCTGAGACCCCTTTGCAAAAAGCCGGCTTCCCACGGAGACAGTTTTCCTGAGGTGCAGACCCTATCCCAAGTGGTTGTGGCAAGCTAAAGCAAATGCCCTCCACTTCTCTGGAAGAAACCACAGTGCCCAGGCATGTTCTCAGCCCTCCCATCCTCCCTGGGCTTCTGGCAGCAGGAGTGAAAAGAGAGGAGCAGAGCACTGGGACCCGTTTGACAAAACCCGGCTTCCCACGGGAAAGTCTTTCTCCACGTGCAGACATGCTCCCAGGTGCCTGTGGCAAGGGGAAGGAAATGCCATACACTGACCTGGAAGAGACCACAGGGCCCAGGCACAGTCTGAACCCTTCCCTCAACCCGGCGGTTTTGCTAGCAGGAGTTCAACCCCAACGAACACAGCCCGGAGACCCCTGGGGCAAAAACGGCTTCCGACGATCAATAGGTGCTTGCTGTGGAACACCTATCCCAAGTGGGGGAAGCCAGCTCAACAAAATGCCACACACCCAGGTGTAAGAAACAACATTGCCCAGGCATGGTCTAAGCCCCTCACCTCGTCCCTGTGCTTTGGGGAGCCGGAGGGACAGCCGAGGCACACGGCCCTGAGACCCCTTTGCAAAAAGCCGGCTTCCCACGGAGACACTTTTCCTGAGGTGCAGACCCTATCCCAAATGGTTGTGGCAAGCTAAAGCAAATGCCCTCCACTTCTCTGGAAGAAACCACAGTGCCCAGCCATGTTCTAAGCCCTCCCATCCTCCCTGGGCTTCTGGCAGCAAGAGTGAAAAGAGAGGAGCAGAGCACTGGGACCCGTTTGACAAAACCCGGCTTCCCACGGGAAAGTCTTTCTCCACGTGCAGACATGCTCCCAGGTGCCTGGGGCAAGGGGAAGGAAATGCCATACACTGACCTGGAAGAGACCACAGGGCCCAGGCACAGTCTGAACCCTTCCCTCAACCCGGCGGTTTTGCTAGCAGGAGTTCAACCCCAACGAACACAGCCCGGAGACCCCTGGGGCAAAAAAGGCTTCCGACGAACAATAGGTGCTTGCTGTGGAACACCTATCCCAAGTGGGGGTAGCCAGCTCAACAAAATGCCACACACCCAGGTGTAAGAAACAACATTGCCCAGGCATGGTCTAAGCCCCTCACCTCGTCCCTGTGCTTTGGGGAGCCGGAGGGACAGCCGAGGCACACGGCCCTGAGACCCCTTTGCAAAAAGCCGGCTTCCCACGGAGACAGTTTTCCTGAGGTGCAGACCCTATCCCAAGTGGTTGTGGCAAGCTAAAGCAAATGCCCTCCACTTCTCTGGAAGAAACCACAGTGCCCAGCCATGTTCTAAGCCCTCCCATCCTCCCTGGGCTTCTGGCAGCAGGAGTGAAAAGAGAGGAGCAGAGCACTGGGACCCGTTTGACAAAAACCGGCTTCCCACGGGAAAGTCTTTCTCCACGTGAGACATGCTCCCAGGTGCCTGGGGCAAGGGGAAGGAAATGCCATACACTGACCTGGAAGAGACCACAGGGCCCAGGCACAGTCTGAACCCTTCCCTCAACCCGGCGGTTTTGCTAGCAGGAGTTCAACCCCAACGAACACAGCCCGGAGACCCCTGGGGCAAAAACGGCTTCCGACGAACAATAGGTGCTTGCTGTGGAACACCTATCCCAAGTGGGGGTAGCCAGCTCAACAAAATGCCACACACCCAGGTGTAAGAAACAACATTGCCCAGCCATGGTCTAAGCCCCTCACCTCGTCCCTGTGCTTTGGGGAGCCGGAGGGACAGCCGAGGCACACGGCCCTGAGACCCCTTTGCAAAAAGCCGGCTTCCCACAGAGACAGTTTTCCTGAGGTGCAGACCCTATCCCAAGTGGTTGTGGCAAGCTAAAGCAAATGCCCTCCACTTCTCTGGAAGAAACCACAGTGCCCAGGCATGTTCTCAGCCCTCCCATCCTCCCTGGGCTTCTGGCAGCAGGAGTGAAAAGAGAGGAGCAGAGCACTGGGACCCGTTTGACAAAACCCGGCTTCCCACGGGAAAGTCTTTCTCCACGTGCAGACATGCTCCCAGGTGCCTGGGGCAAGGGGAAGGAAATGCCATACACTGACCTGGAAGAGACCACAGGGCCCAGGCACAGTCTGAACCCTTCCCTCAACCCGGCGGTTTTGCTAGCAGGAGTTCAACCCCAACGAACACAGCCCGGAGACCCCTGGGGCAAAAACGGCTTCCGACGATCAATAGGTGCTTGCTGTGGAACACCTATCCCAAGTGGGGGAAGCCAGCTCAACAAAATGCCACACACCCAGGTGTAAGAAACAACATTGCCCAGGCATGGTCTAAGCCCCTCACCTCGTCCCTGTGCTTTGGGGAGCCGGAGGGACAGCCGAGGCACACGGCCCTGAGACCCCTTTGCAAAAAGCCGGCTTCCCACGGAGACACTTTTCCTGAGGTGCAGACCCTATCCCAAGTGGTTGTGGCAAGCTAAAGCAAATGCCCTCCACTTCTCTGGAAGAAACCACAGTGCCCAGCCATGTTCTAAGCCCTCCCATCCTCCCTGGGCTTCTGGCAGCAAGAGTGAAAAGAGAGGAGCAGAGCACTGGGACCCGTTTGACAAAACCCGGCTTCCCACGGGAAAGTCTTTCTCCACGTGCAGACATGCTCCCAGGTGCCTGGGGCAAGGGGAAGGAAATGCCATACACTGACCTGGAAGAGACCACAGGGCCCAGGCACAGTCTGAACCCTTCCCTCAACCCGGCGGTTTTGCTAGCAGGAGTTCAACCCCAACGAACACAGCCCGGAGACCCCTGGGGCAAAAAAGGCTTCCGACGAACAATAGGTGCTTGCTGTGGAACACCTATCCCAAGTGGGGGTAGCCAGCTCAACAAAATGCCACACACCCAGGTGTAAGAAACAACATTGCCCAGGCATGGTCTAAGCCCCTCACCTCGTCCCTGTGCTTTGGGGAGCCGGAGGGACAGCCGAGGCACACGGCCCTGAGACCCCTTTGCAAAAAGCCGGCTTCCCACGGAGACAGTTTTCCTGAGGTGCAGACCCTATCCCAAGTGGTTGTGGCAAGCTAAAGCAAATGCCCTCCACTTCTCTGGAAGAAACCACAGTGCCCAGCCATGTTCTAAGCCCTCCCATCCTCCCTGGGCTTCTGGCAGCAGGAGTGAAAAGAGAGGAGCAGAGCACTGGGACCCGTTTGACAAAAACCGGCTTCCCACGGGAAAGTCTTTCTCCACGTGAGACATGCTCCCAGGTGCCTGTGGCAAGGGGAAGGAAATGCCATACACTGACCTGGAAGAGACCACAGGGCCCAGGCACAGTCTGAACCCTTCCCTCAACCCGGCGGTTTTGCTAGCAGGAGTTCAACCCCAACGAACACAGCCCGGAGACCCCTGGGGCAAAAACGGCTTCCGACGAACAATAGGTGCTTGCTGTGGAACACCTATCCCAAGTGGGGGTAGCCAGCTCAACAAAATGCCACACACCCAGGTGTAAGAAACAACATTGCCCAGCCATGGTCTAAGCCCCTCACCTCGTCCCTGTGCTTTGGGGAGCCGGAGGGACAGCCGAGGCACACGGCCCTGAGACCCCTTTGCAAAAAGCCGGCTTCCCACGGAGACAGTTTTCCTGAGGTGCAGACCCTATCCCAAGTGGTTGTGGCAAGCTAAAGCAAATGCCCTCCACTTCTCTGGAAGAAACCACAGTGCCCGGCCATGTTCTAAGCCCTCCCATCCTCCCTGGGCTTCTGGCAGCAAGAGTGAAAAGAGAGGAGGGGAGCACTGGGACCCGTTTGACAAAACCCGGCTTCCCACGGGAAAGTCTTTCTCCACGTGCAGACATGCTCCCAGGTGCCTGTGGCAAGGGGAAGGAAATGCCATACACTGACCTGGAAGAGACCACAGGGCCCAGGCACAGTCTGAACCCTTCCCTCAACCCGGCGGTTTTGCTAGCAGGAGTTCAACCCCAACGAACACAGCCCGGAGACCCCTGGGGCAAAAACGGCTTCCGAAGAAAAATAGGTGCTTCCTGTGGAACACCTATCCCAAGTGGGGGTAGCCAGCTCAACAAAATGCCACAACCCAGGTCTTAGAAACAACATTGCCCAGGCATGGTCTAAGCCCCTCACCTCGTCCCTGTGCTTTGGGGAGCCGGAGGGACAGCCGAGGCACACGGCCCTGAGACCCCTTTGCAAAAAGCCGGCTTCCCACGGAGACAGTTTTCCTGAGGTGCAGACCCTATCCCAAGTGGTTGTGGCAAGCTAAAGCAAATGCCCTCCACTTCTCTGGAAGAAACCACAGTGCCCAGGCATGTTCTCAGCCCTCCCATCCTCCCTGGGCTTCTGGCAGCAGGAGTGAAAAGAGAGGAGCAGAGCACTGGGACCCGTTTGACAAAACCCGGCTTCCCACGGGAAAGTCTTTCTCCACGTGCAGACATGCTCCCAGGTGCCTGTGGCAAGGGGAAGGAAATGCCATACACTGACCTGGAAGAGACCACAGGGCCCAGGCACAGTCTGAACCCTTCCCTCAACCTGGCGGTTTTGCTAGCAGGAGTTCAACCCCAACGAACACAGCCCGGAGACCCCTGGGGCAAAAACGGCTTCCGACGATCAATAGGTGCTTACTGTGGAACACCTATCCCAAGTGGGGGAAGCCAGCTCAACAAAATGCCACACACCCAGGTGTAAGAAACAACATTGCCCAGGCATGGTCTAAGCCCCTCACCTCGTCCCTGTGCTTTGGGGAGCCGGAGGGACAGCCGAGGCACACGGCCCTGAGACCCCTTTGCAAAAAGCCGGCTTCCCATGGAGACACTTTTCCTGAGGTGCAGACCCTATCCCAAGTGGTTGTGGCAAGCTAAAGCAAATGCCCTCCACTTCTCTGGAAGAAACCACAGTGCCCAGCCATGTTCTAAGCCCTCCCATCCTCCCTGGGCTTCTGGCAGCAGGAGTGAAAAGAGAGGAGCAGAGCACTGGGACCCGTTTGACAAAAACCGGCTTCCCACGGGAAAGTCTTTCTCCACGTGAGACATGCTCCCAGGTGCCTGGGGCAAGGGGAAGGAAATGCCATACACTGACCTGGAAGAGACCACAGGGCCCAGGCACAGTCTGAACCCTTCCCTCAACCCGGCGGTTTTGCTAGCAGGAGTTCAACCCCAACGAACACAGCCCGGAGACCCCTGGGGCAAAAACGGCTTCCGACGAACAATAGGTGCTTGCTGTGGAACACCTATCCCAAGTGGGGGTAGCCAGCTCAACAAAATGCCACACACCCAGGTGTAAGAAACAACATTGCCCAGCCATGGTCTAAGCCCCTCACCTCGTCCCTGTGCTTTGGGGAGCCGGAGGGACAGCCGAGGCACACGGCCCTGAGACCCCTTTGCAAAAAGCCGGCTTCCCATGGAGACAGTTTTCCTGAGGTGCAGACCCTATCCCAAGTGGTTGTGGCAAGCTAAAGCAAATGCCCTCCACTTCTCTGGAAGAAACCACAGTGCCCAGGCATGTTCTCAGCCCTCCCATCCTCCCTGGGCTTCTGGCAGCAGGAGTGAAAAGAGAGGAGCAGAGCACTGGGACCCGTTTGACAAAACCCGGCTTCCCACGGGAAAGTCTTTCTCCACGTGCAGACATGCTCCCAGGTGCCTGTGGCAAGGGGAAGGAAATGCCATACACTGACCTGGAAGAGACCACAGGGCCCAGGCACAGTCTGAACCCTTCCCTCAACCCGGCGGTTTTGCTAGCAGGAGTTCAACCCCAACGAACACAGCCCGGAGACCCCTGGGGCAAAAACGGCTTCCGACGATCAATAGGTGCTTGCTGTGGAACACCTATCCCAAGTGGGGGAAGCCAGCTCAACAAAATGCCACACACCCAGGTGTAAGAAACAACATTGCCCAGGCATGGTCTAAGCCCCTCACCTCGTCCCTGTGCTTTGGGGAGCCGGAGGGACAGCCGAGGCACACGGCCCTGAGACCCCTTTGCAAAAAGCCGGCTTCCCACGGAGACACTTTTCCTGAGGTGCAGACCCTATCCCAAGTGGTTGTGGCAAGCTAAAGCAAATGCCCTCCACTTCTCTGGAAGAAACCACAGTGCCCAGCCATGTTCTAAGCCCTCCCATCCTCCCTGGGCTTCTGGCAGCAAGAGTGAAAAGAGAGGAGCAGAGCACTGGGACCCGTTTGACAAAACCCGGCTTCCCACGGGAAAGTCTTTCTCCACGTGCAGACATGCTCCCAGGTGCCTGGGGCAAGGGGAAGGAAATGCCATACACTGACCTGGAAGAGACCACAGGGCCCAGGCACAGTCTGAACCCTTCCCTCAACCCGGCGGTTTTGCTAGCAGGAGTTCAACCCCAACGAACACAGCCCGGAGACCCCTGGGGCAAAAAAGGCTTCCGACGAACAATAGGTGCTTGCTGTGGAACACCTATCCCAAGTGGGGGTAGCCAGCTCAACAAAATGCCACACACCCAGGTGTAAGAAACAACATTGCCCAGGCATGGTCTAAGCCCCTCACCTCGTCCCTGTGCTTTGGGGAGCCGGAGGGACAGCCGAGGCACACGGCCCTGAGACCCCTTTGCAAAAAGCCGGCTTCCCACGGAGACAGTTTTCCTGAGGTGCAGACCCTATCCCAAGTGGTTGTGGCAAGCTAAAGCAAATGCCCTCCACTTCTCTGGAAGAAACCACAGTGCCCAGCCATGTTCTAAGCCCTCCCATCCTCCCTGGGCTTCTGGCAGCAGGAGTGAAAAGAGAGGAGCAGAGCACTGGGACCCGTTTGACAAAAACCGGCTTCCCACGGGAAAGTCTTTCTCCACGTGAGACATGCTCCCAGGTGCCTGGGGCAAGGGGAAGGAAATGCCATACACTGACCTGGAAGAGACCACAGGGCCCAGGCACAGTCTGAACCCTTCCCTCAACCCGGCGGTTTTGCTAGCAGGAGTTCAACCCCAACGAACACAGCCCGGAGACCCCTGGGGCAAAAACGGCTTCCGACGAACAATAGGTGCTTGCTGTGGAACACCTATCCCAAGTGGGGGTAGCCAGCTCAACAAAATGCCACACACCCAGGTGTAAGAAACAACATTGCCCAGCCATGGTCTAAGCCCCTCACCTCGTCCCTGTGCTTTGGGGAGCCGGAGGGACAGCCGAGGCACACGGCCCTGAGACCCCTTTGCAAAAAGCCGGCTTCCCACGGAGACAGTTTTCCTGAGGTGCAGACCCTATCCCAAGTGGTTGTGGCAAGCTAAAGCAAATGCCCTCCACTTCTCTGGAAGAAACCACAGTGCCCAGGCATGTTCTCAGCCCTCCCATCCTCCCTGGGCTTCTGGCAGCAGGAGTGAAAAGAGAGGAGCAGAGCACTGGGACCCGTTTGACAAAACCCGGCTTCCCACGGGAAAGTCTTTCTCCACGTGCAGACATGCTCCCAGGTGCCTGGGGCAAGGGGAAGGAAATGCCATACACTGACCTGGAAGAGACCACAGGGCCCAGGCACAGTCTGAACCCTTCCCTCAACCCGGCGGTTTTGCTAGCAGGAGTTCAACCCCAACGAACACAGCCCGGAGACCCCTGGGGCAAAAACGGCTTCCGACGATCAATAGGTGCTTGCTGTGGAACACCTATCCCAAGTGGGGGAAGCCAGCTCAACAAAATGCCACACACCCAGGTGTAAGAAACAACATTGCCCAGGCATGGTCTAAGCCCCTCACCTCGTCCCTGTGCTTTGGGGAGCCGGAGGGACAGCCGAGGCAGACGGCCCTGAGACCCCTTTGCAAAAAGCCGGCTTCCCACGGAGACACTTTTCCTGAGGTGCAGACCCTATCCCAAGTGGTTGTGGCAAGCTAAAGCAAATGCCCTCCACTTCTCTGGAAGAAACCACAGTGCCCAGCCATGTTCTAAGCCCTCCCATCCTCCCTGGGCTTCTGGCAGCAGGAGTGAAAAGAGAGGAGCAGAGCACTGGGACCCGTTTGACAAAACCCGGCTTCCCACGGGAAAGTCTTTCTCCACGTGCAGACATGCTCCCAGGTGCCTGGGGCAAGGGGAAGGAAATGCCATACACTGACCTGGAAGAGACCACAGGGCCCAGGCACAGTCTGAACCCTTCCCTCAACCCGGCGGTTTTGCTAGCAGGAGTTCAACCCCAACGAACACAGCCCGGAGACCCCTGGGGCAAAAAAGGCTTCCGACGAACAATAGGTGCTTGCTGTGGAACACCTATCCCAAGTGGGGGTAGCCAGCTCAACAAAATGCCACACACCCAGGTGTAAGAAACAACATTGCCCAGGCATGGTCTAAGCCCCTCACCTCGTCCCTGTGCTTTGGGGAGCCGGAGGGACAGCCGAGGCACACGGCCCTGAGACCCCTTTGCAAAAAGCCGGCTTCCCACGGAGACAGTTTTCCTGAGGTGCAGACCCTATCCCAAGTGGTTGTGGCAAGCTAAAGCAAATGCCCTCCACTTCTCTGGAAGAAACCACAGTGCCCAGCCATGTTCTAAGCCCTCCCATCCTCCCTGGGCTTCTGGCAGCAGGAGTGAAAAGAGAGGAGCAGAGCACTGGGACCCGTTTGACAAAAACCGGCTTCCCACGGGAAAGTCTTTCTCCACGTGAGACATGCTCCCAGGTGCCTGTGGCAAGGGGAAGGAAATGCCATACACTGACCTGGAAGAGACCACAGGGCCCAGGCACAGTCTGAACCCTTCCCTCAACCCGGCGGTTTTGCTAGCAGGAGTTCAACCCCAACGAACACAGCCCGGAGACCCCTGGGGCAAAAACGGCTTCCGACGAACAATAGGTGCTTGCTGTGGAACACCTATCCCAAGTGGGGGTAGCCAGCTCAACAAAATGCCACACACCCAGGTGTAAGAAACAACATTGCCCAGCCATGGTCTAAGCCCCTCACCTCGTCCCTGTGCTTTGGGGAGCCGGAGGGACAGCCGAGGCACACGGCCCTGAGACCCCTTTGCAAAAAGCCGGCTTCCCACGGAGACAGTTTTCCTGAGGTGCAGACCCTATCCCAAGTGGTTGTGGCAAGCTAAAGCAAATGCCCTCCACTTCTCTGGAAGAAACCACAGTGCCCGGCCATGTTCTAAGCCCTCCCATCCTCCCTGGGCTTCTGGCAGCAAGAGTGAAAAGAGAGGAGGGGAGCACTGGGACCCGTTTGACAAAACCCGGCTTCCCACGGGAAAGTCTTTCTCCACGTGCAGACATGCTCCCAGGTGCCTGTGGCAAGGGGAAGGAAATGCCATACACTGACCTGGAAGAGACCACAGGGCCCAGGCACAGTCTGAACCCTTCCCTCAACCCGGCGGTTTTGCTAGCAGGAGTTCAACCCCAACGAACACAGCCCGGAGACCCCTGGGGCAAAAACGGCTTCCGAAGAAAAATAGGTGCTTCCTGTGGAACACCTATCCCAAGTGGGGGTAGCCAGCTCAACAAAATGCCACAACCCAGGTCTTAGAAACAACATTGCCCAGGCATGGTCTAAGCCCCTCACCTCGTCCCTGTGCTTTGGGGAGCCGGAGGGACAGCCGAGGCACACGGCCCTGAGACCCCTTTGCAAAAAGCCGGCTTCCCACGGAGACAGTTTTCCTGAGGTGCAGACCCTATCCCAAGTGGTTGTGGCAAGCTAAAGCAAATGCCCTCCACTTCTCTGGAAGAAACCACAGTGCCCAGGCATGTTCTCAGCCCTCCCATCCTCCCTGGGCTTCTGGCAGCAGGAGTGAAAAGAGAGGAGCAGAGCACTGGGACCCGTTTGACAAAACCCGGCTTCCCACGGGAAAGTCTTTCTCCACGTGCAGACATGCTCCCAGGTGCCTGGGGCAAGGGGAAGGAAATGCCATACACTGACCTGGAAGAGACCACAGGGCCCAGGCACAGTCTGAACCCTTCCCTCAACCCGGCGGTTTTGCTAGCAGGAGTTCAACCCCAACGAACACAGCCCGGAGACCCCTGGGGCAAAAACGGCTTCCGACGATCAATAGGTGCTTGCTGTGGAACACCTATCCCAAGTGGGGGAAGCCAGCTCAACAAAATGCCACACACCCAGGTGTAAGAAACAACATTGCCCAGGCATGGTCTAAGCCCCTCACCTCGTCCCTGTGCTTTGGGGAGCCGGAGGGACAGCCGAGGCACACGGCCCTGAGGCCCCTTTGCAAAAAGCCGGCTTCCCACGGAGACACTTTTCCTGAGGTGCAGACCCTATCCCAAGTGGTTGTGGCAAGCTAAAGCAAATGCCCTCCACTTCTCTGGAAGAAACCACAGTGCCCAGCCATGTTCTAAGCCCTCCCATCCTCCCTGGGCTTCTGGCAGCAAGAGTGAAAAGAGAGGAGCAGAGCACTGGGACCCGTTTGACAAAACCCGGCTTCCCACGGGAAAGTCTTTCTCCACGTGCAGACATGCTCCCAGGTGCCTGGGGCAAGGGGAAGGAAATGCCATACACTGACCTGGAAGAGAGCACAGGGCCCAGGCACAGTCTGAACCCTTCCCTCAACCCGGCGGTTTTGCTAGCAGGAGTTCAACCCCAACGAACACAGCCCGGAGACCCCTGGGGCAAAAAAGGCTTCCGACGAACAATAGGTGCTTGCTGTGGAACACCTATCCCAAGTGGGGGTAGCGAGCTCAACAAAATGCCACACACCCAGGTGTAAGAAACAACATTGCCCAGGCATGGTCTAAGCCCCTCACCTCGTCCCTGTGCTTTGGGGAGCCGGAGGGACAGCCGAGGCACACGGCCCTGAGACCCCTTTGCAAAAAGCCGGCTTCCCACGGAGACAGTTTTCCTGAGGTGCAGACCCTATCCCAAGTGGTTGTGGCAAGCTAAAGCAAATGCCCTCCACTTCTCTGGAAGAAACCACAGTGCCCAGCCATGTTCTAAGCCCTCCCATCCTCCCTGGGCTTCTGGCAGCAGGAGTGAAAAGAGAAGAGCAGAGCACTGGGACCCATTTGACAAAAACCGGCTTCCCACGGGAAAGTCTTTCTCCACGTGAGACATGCTCCCAGGTGCCTGGGGCAAGGGGAAGGAAATGCCATACACTGACCTGGAAGAGACCACAGGGCCCAGGCACAGTCTGAACCCTTCCCTCAACCCGGCGGTTTTGCTAGCAGGAGTTCAACGCCAACGAACACAGCCCGGAGACCCCTGGGGCAAAAACGGCTTCCAACGAACAATAGGTGCTTGCTGTGGAACACCTATCCCAAGTGGGGGTAGCCAGCTCAACAAAATGCCACACACCCAGGTGTAAGAAACAACATTGCCCAGGCATGGTCTAAGCCCCTCACCTCGTCCCTGTGCTTTGGGGAGCCGGAGGGACAGCCGAGGCACACAGCCCTGAGACCCCTTTGTAAAAAGCCGGCTTCCCACAGAGACAGTTTTCCTGAGGTGCAGACCCTATCCCAAGTGGTTGTAGCAAGGTAAAGCAAATGCCCTCCACTTCTCTGGAAGAAACCACAGTGCCCAGCCATGTTCTAAGCTCTCCCATCCTCCCTGGGCTTCTGGCAGCAGGAGTGAAAAGAGAGGAGCAGAGCACAGGGTCCCGTTTGACAAAACCCGGCTTCCCACGGGAAAGTCTTTCTCCACGTGAGACATGCTCCCAGGTGCCTGGGGCAAGGGGAAGGAAATGCCATACACTGACCTGGAAGAGACCACAGGGCCCAGGCACAGTCTGAACCCTTCCCTCAACCCGGCGGTTTTGCTAGCAGGAGTTCAACCCCAACGAACACAGCCCGGAGACCCCTGGGGCAAAAACGGCTTCCGACGAACAATAGGTGCTTGCTGTGGAACACCTATCCCAAGTGGGGGTAGCCAGCTCAACAAAATGCCACACACCCAGGTGTAAGAAACAACATTGCCCAGCCATGGTCTAAGCCCCTCACCTCGTCCCTGTGCTTTGGGGAGCCGGAGGGACAGCCGAGGCACACGGCCCTGAGACCCCTTTGCAAAAAGCCGGCTTCCCACGGAGACAGTTTTCCTGAGGTGCAGACCCTATCCCAAGTGGTTGTGGCAAGCTAAAGCAAATGCCCTCCACTTCTCTGGAAGAAACCACAGTGCCCAGGCATGTTCTCAGCCCTCCCATCCTCCCTGGGCTTCTGGCAGCAGGAGTGAAAAGAGAGGAGCAGAGCACTGGGACCCGTTTGACAAAACCCGGCTTCCCACGGGAAAGTCTTTCTCCACGTGCAGACATGCTCCCAGGTGCCTGGGGCAAGGGGAAGGAAATGCCATACACTGACCTGGAAGAGACCACAGGGCCCAGGCACAGTCTGAACCCTTCCCTCATCCCGGCGGTTTTCCTAGCAGGAGTTCAACCCCAACGAACACGGACCGGAGACCGCCTGGGGCCAAAACGGCCTCCGACTAACAATACACTCTTGCAGTGGAAATCCTATCCCAAGGTGAGTTAGCCAGGTCAACAAAATGCCACACACCCAGGTGGAAGAGACAACATGGCCCAGGCATGGTCTAAGCCCCTCACCTCGTCCCTGTGCTCTGGGGAGCCGGAGGGACCCCGAGGCCCACGGCCCTGAGGCCCGTTGGGCAGAAAGCCGGCTTCCCACGGAAACCGCTTTCCTGAGGTGCAGACCCTATCCCAAGGGCTGGTGGCAAGGGAAAGCAAATGCCATCCCCTTCTCTGGAAGAAACCCCAGTGCCCAGCCATGTTCTAAGCTCTCCCCTCCTCCCTGGGCTTCTGGCAGCTGGAGTGAAAAGAGAGGAGCACTGCACTGGGACCCGGTTGACAGAAACCGGCTTCCCACGAGGAAGTCCTTCTCCACGTGCAGACATGCTCCTCAGTGCCTGTGGAACGTGAAGGAAATGCCATACACTGACCTGGAAGAGACCACAGGGATCAGGCACAGTCTGAGCCCTTCCCTCATCCCGGCGGTTTTGCTAGCAGGAGTTCAACCCCAACGAACACAGCCCGGGGACACCCTGGGGCCTAAACAGCTTCCGACGAACAATATGCTCTTGCTGTGGAAATCCTATCCCAAGTGGGGGTAGCCAGGTCAACAAAATGCCACACACCCAGGTGGAAGAAACAACATGGCCCAGGCATGGTCTAAGCCCCTCACCTCGTCCCTGTGCTTTGGGGAGCCTGAGGGACCCCGAGGCCCACGGCCCTGAGGCCCGTTGGGCAGAAAGCAGGCTTCCCACGGAAACAGCTTCCCTGAGTTGCAGACCCTATCCCAAGGGCTGGTGGCAAGGGAAAGCAAATGCCATCTCCTTCTCTCGAAGAAACCCCAGTGCCCAGCCATGTTGTAAGCCCTCCCCTCCTCCCTGGGCTTCTGGCAGCAGGAGTGAAAAGAGAGTTGCACAGCACTGGGACCCGTTTGACAGAAACCGGCCTCCCACGAGGAAGTCCTTCCCCACGTGTAGACATGCTCCCCAGTGCCTGTGGCAAGGTGAAGGAAATGCCATACACTGACCTAGAAGAGACCACAGGGCCCAGGCACAGTGTGAACCCTTCCCTCATCCCGGCAGTTTTGCTAGCAGGAGTTCAACCCCAACGAACACAGCTCGGAGACCCTGAGGTAAAAACGGCTTCCGAAGAACAAGAGGTGCTTGCTGTGGAAAACCTATCCCAAGTTGGGGTAGCCAGGTGAACAAAATGCCACACACCCAGGTGTAAGAAACAACATTGCCCAGGCACGGTCTAAGCCCCTCACCTCGTCCCTGTGCTTTGGGGAGCCGGAGGGACTGCCGAGGCCCACGGCCCTGAGACACCTTTGGAAAAAGGCGGCTTCCCACGGAAACAGTTTTCCTGAGGTACAGACCCTCTCCCAAGTGGTTGTGGCAAGGTAAAGCAAATGCCCTCCACGTCTCTGGAAGAAACCACAGTGCCCAGCCATGTTCTAAGCCCTCCCATCCTCCCTGGGCTTCTGGCAGCAGGAGTGAAAAGAGAGGAGCAGAGCACTGGGACCCGTTTGACAAAACCCGGCTTCCCACGGGAAAGTCTTTCTCCACGTGCAGACATGCTCCCAGGTGCCTGGGGCAAGGGGAAGGAAATGCCATACACTGACCTGGAAGAGACCACAGGGCCCAGGCACAGTCTGAACCCTTCCCTCAACCCGGCGGTTTTGCTAGCAGGAGTTCAACCCCAACGAACACAGCCCGGAGACCCCTGGGGCAAAAACGGCTTCCGACGATCAATAGGTGCTTGCTGTGGAACACCTATCCCAAGTGGGGGAAGCCAGCTCAACAAAATGCCACACACCCAGGTGTAAGAAACAACATTGCCCAGGCATGGTCTAAGCCCCTCACCTCGTCCCTGTGCTTTGGGGAGCCGGAGGGACAGCCGAGGCCCACGGCCCTGAGACCCCTTTGCAAAAAGCCGGCTTCCTACAGCGACAGTTTTCCTGAGGTGCAGACCCTATCCCAAGTGGTTGTGGCAAGGTAAAGCAAATACCCTCCACTTCTCTGGAGGAAACCACAGTGCCCAGGCATGTTCTAAGCCCTCCCATCCTCCCTGGGCTTCTGGCAGCAGGAGTGAAAAAAGAGGAGCAGAGCACTGGGACCCGTTTGACAAAACCCGGCTTCCCACGGGAAAGTCTTTCTCCACGTGCAGACATGCTCCCAGGTGCCTGTGGCAAGGGGAAGGAAATGCCATACACTGACCTGGAAGAGACCACAGGGCCCAGGCACAGTCTGAACCCTTCCCTCAACCCGGCGGTTTTGCTAGCAGGAGTTCAACCCCAACGAACACAACCCGGAGACCCCTGGGGCAAAAACGGCTTCCGAAGAAAAATAGGTGCTTGCTGTGGAACACCTATCCCAAGTGGGGGTAGCCAGCTCAACAAAATGCCACACACCCAGGTGTAAGAAACAACATGGCCCAGGCATGGTCTAAGCCCCTCACCTCGTCCCTGTGCTTTGGGGAGCCGGAGGGACAGCCGAGGCACACGGCCCTGAGACCCCTTTGCAAAAAGCCGGCTTCCCACGGAGACAGTTTTCCTGAGGTGCAGACCCTATCCCAAGTGGTTGTGGCAAGGTAAAGCAAATGCCCTCCACTTCTCTGGAAGAATCCACAGTGCCCAGCCATGTTCTAAGCCCTCCCATCCTCCCTGGGCTTCTGGCAGCAGGAGTGAAAAGAGAGGAGCAGAGCACTGGGACCCGTTTGACAAAACCCGGCTTCCCACGGGAAAGTCTTTCTCCACGTGCAGACATGCTCCCAGGTGCCTGGGGCAAGGGGAAGGAAATGCCATACACTGACCTGGAAGAGACCACAGGGCCCAGGCACAGTCTGAACCCTTCCCTCAACCCGGCGGTTTTGCTAGCAGGAGTTCAACCCCAACGAACACAGCCCGGAGACCCCTGGGGCAAAAACGGCTTCCGACGAACAATAGGTGCTTGCTGTGGAACACCTATCCCAAGTGGGAGTAGCCAGCTCAACAAAATGCCACACACCCATGTGTAAGAAACAACATTGCCCAGGCATGGTCTAAGCCCTTCACCTCGTCCCTGTGCTTTGGGGAGCCGGAGGGACAGCCGAGGCACACGGCCCTGAGACCCCTTTGCAAAAAGCCGGCTTCCCACGGAGACACTTTTCCTGAGGTGCAGACCCTATCCCAAGTGGTTGTGGCAAGCTAAAGCAAATGCCCTCCACTTCTCTGGAAGAAACCACAGTGCCCAGCCATGTTCTAAGCCCTCCCATCCTCCCTGGGCTTCTGGCAGCAGGAGTGAAAAGAGAGGAGCAGAGCACTTGGACCCGTTTGACAAAACCCGGCTTCCCACGGGAAAGTCTTTCTCCACGCGCAGACATGCTCCCAGGTGCCTGGGGCAAGGGGAAGGAAATGCCATACACTGACCTGGAAGAGACCACAGGGCCCAGGCACAGTCTGAACCCTTCCCTCAACCCGGCGGTTTTGCTAGCAGGAGTTCAACCCCAACGAACACAGCCCGGAGACCCCTGGGGCAAAAACGGCTTCCGACGATCAATAGGTGCTTGCTGAGGAACACCTGTCCCAAGTGGGGGAAGCCAGCTCAACAAAATGCCACACACCCAGGTGTAAGAAACAACATTGCCCAGGCATGGTCTAAGCCCCTCACCTCGTCCCTGTGCTTTGGGGAGCCGTAGAGACAGCCGAGGCCCACGGCCCTGAGACCCCTTTGCAAAAAGCCGGCTTCCCAAGGAGACACTTTTCCTGAGGTGCAGACCCTATCCCAAGTGGTTGTGGCAAGCTAAAGCAAATGCCCTCCACTTCTCTGGAAGAAACCACAGTGCCCAGCCATGTTCTAAGCCCTCCCATCCTCGCTGGGCTTCTGGCAGCAGGAGTGAAAAGAGAGGAGCAGAGCACTGGGACCCGTTTGACAAAACCCGGCTTCCCACGGGAAAGTCTTTCTCCACGTGCAGACATGCTCCCAGGTGCCTGGGGCAAGGGGAAGGAAATGCCATACACTGACCTGGAAGAGACCACAGGGCCCAGGCACAGTCTGAACCCTTCCCTCAACCCGGCGGTTTTGCTAGCAGGAGTTCAACGCCAACGAACACAGCCCGGAGACCCCTGGGGCAAAAACGGCTTCCAACGAACAATAGGTGCTTGCTGTGGAACACCTATCCCAAGTGGGGGTAGCCAGCTCAACAAAATGCCACACACCCAGGTATAAGAAACAACATTGCCCAGGCATGGTCTAAGCCCCTCACCTCGTCCCTGTGCTTTGGGGAGCCGGAGGGACAGCCGAGGCACACAGCCCTGAGACCCCTTTGTAAAAAGCCGGCTTCCCACAGAGACAGTTTTCCTGAGGTGCAGACCCTATCCCAAGTGGTTGTAGCAAGGTAAAGCAAATGCCCTCCACTTCTCTGGAAGAAACCACAGTGCCCAGCCATGTTCTAAGCTCTCCCATCCTCCCTGGGCTTCTGGCAGCAGGAGTGAAAAGAGAGGAGCAGAGCACTGGGACCCGTTTGACAAAACCCGGCTTCCCACGGGAAAGTCTTTCTCCACGTGAGACATGCTCCCAGGTGCCTGGGGCAAGGGGAAGGAAATGCCATACACTGACCTGGAAGAGACCACAGGGCCCAGGCACAGTCTGAACCCTTCCCTCAACCCGGCGGTTTTGCTAGCAGGAGTTCAACCCCAACGAACACAGCCCGGAGACCCCTGGGGCAAAAACGGCTTCCGACGAACAATAGGTGCTTGCTGTGGAACACCTATCCCAAGTGGGGGTAGCCAGCTCAACAAAATGCCACACACCCAGGTGTAAGAAACAACATTGCCCAGCCATGGTCTAAGCCCCTCACCTCGTCCCTGTGCTTTGGGGAGCCGGAGGGACAGCCGAGGCACACGGCCCTGAGACCCCTTTGCAAAAAGCCGGCTTCCCACGGAGACAGTTTTCCTGAGGTGCAGACCCTATCCCAAGTGGTTGTGGCAAGCTAAAGCAAATGCCCTCCACTTCTCTGGAAGAAACCACAGTGCCCAGGCATGTTCTCAGCCCTCCCATCCTCCCTGGGCTTCTGGCAGCAGGAGTGAAAAGAGAGGAGCAGAGCACTGGGACCCGTTTGACAAAACCCGGCTTCCCACGGGAAAGTCTTTCTCCACGTGCAGACATGCTCCCAGGTGCCTGGGGCAAGGGGAAGGAAATGCCATACACTGACCTGGAAGAGACCACAGGGCCCAGGCACAGTCTGAACCCTTCCCTCAACCCGGCGGTTTTGCTAGCAGGAGTTCAACCCCAACGAACACAGCCCGGAGACCCCTGGGGCAAAAACGGCTTCCGACGATCAATAGGTGCTTGCTGTGGAACACCTATCCCAAGTGGGGGAAGCCAGCTCAACAAAATGCCACACACCCAGGTGTAAGAAACAACATTGCCCAGGCATGGTCTAAGCCCCTCACCTCGTCCCTGTGCTTTGGGGAGCCGGAGGGACAGCCGAGGCACACGGCCCTGAGGCCCCTTTGCAAAAAGCCGGCTTCCCACGGAGACACTTTTCCTGAGGTGCAGACCCTATCCCAAGTGGTTGTGGCAAGCTAAAGCAAATGCCCTCCACTTCTCTGGAAGAAACCACAGTGCCCAGCCATGTTCTAAGCCCTCCCATCCTCCCTGGGCTTCTGGCAGCAGGAGTGAAAAGAGAGGAACAGAGCACTGGGACCCGTTTGACAAAACCCGGCTTCCCACCGGAAAGTCTTTCTCCACGTGCAGACATGCTCCCAGGTGCCTGTGGCAAGGGGAAGGAAATGCCATACACTGACCTGGAAGAGACCACAGGGCCCAGGCACAGTCTGACCCTTCCCTCAACCTGGCGGTTTTGCTAGCAGGAGTTCAACCCCAACGAACACAGCCCGGAGACCCCTGGGGCAAAAACGGCTTCTGACGATCAATAGGTGCTTGCTGTGGAACACCTATCCCAAGTGGGGGTAGCCAGCTCAACAAAATGCCACACACCCATGTGTAAGAAACAACATTGCCCAGGCATGGTCTAAGCCCTTCACCTCGTCCCTGTGCTTTGGGGAGCCGGAGGGACAGCCGAGGCACACGGCCCTGAGACCCCTTTGCAAAAAGCCGGCTTCCCACGGAGACACTTTTCCTGAGGTGCAGACCCTATCCCAAGTGGTTGTGGCAAGCTAAAGCAAATGCCCTCCACTTCTCTGGAAGAAACCACAGTGCCCAGCCATGTTCTAAGCCCTCCCATCCTCCCTGGGCTTCTGGCAGCAGGAGTGAAAAGAGAGGAGCAGAGCACTGGGACCCGTTTGACAAAACCCAGCTTCCCACGGGAAAGTCTTTCTCCAAGCGCAGACATGCTCCCAGGTGCCTGGGGCAAGGGGAAGGAAATGCCATACACTGACCTGGAAGAGACCACAGGGCCCAGGCACAGTCTGAACACTTCCCTCAACCCGGCGGTTTTGCTAGCAGGAGTTCAACCCCAACGAACACAGCCCGGAGACCCCTGGGGCAAAAACGGCTTCTGACGATCAATAGGTGCTTGCTGTGGAACACCTGTCCCAAGTGGGGGAAGCCAGCTCAACAAAATGCCACACACCCAGCTGTAAGAAACAACATTGCCCAGGCATGGTCTAAGCCCCTCACCTCGTCCCTGTGCTTTGGGGAGCCGGAGAGACAGCCGAGGCCCACGGCCCTGAGACCCCTTTGCAAAAAGCCGGCTTCCCACATAGACAGTTTTCCTGAGGTGCAGACCCTATCCCAAGTGGTTGTGGCAAGGTAAAGCAAATGCCCTCCACTTCTCTGAAAGAAACCACAGTGCCCATGCATTTTCTAAGCCCTCCCATCCTCCCTGGGCTTCTGGCAGCAGGAGTGAAAAGAGAGGAACAGAGCACTGGGACCCGTTTGACAAAACCCGGCTTCCCACCGGAAAGTCTTTCTCCACGTGCAGACATGCTCCCAGGTGCCTGTGGCAAGGGGAAGGAAATGCCATACACTGACCTGGAAGAGACCACAGGGCCCAGGCACAGTCTGACCCTTCCCTCAACCTGGCGGTTTTGCTAGCAGGAGTTCAACCCCAACGAACACAGCCCGGAGACCCCTGGGGCAAAAACGGCTTCCGACGATCAATAGGTGCTTGCTGTGGAACACCTATCCCAAGTGGGGGTAGCCAGCTCAACAAAATGCCACACACCCAGGTGTAAGAAACAACATTGCCCAGGCATGGTCTAAGCCCCTCACCTCGTCCCTGTGCTTTGGGGAGCCGGAGGGACAGCCGAGGCACACGGCCCTGAGACCCCTTTGCAAAAAGCCGGCTTCCCACGGAGACAGTTTTCCTGAGGTGCAGACCCTATCCCAAGTGGTTGTGGCAAGCTAAAGCAAATGCCCTCCACTTCTCTGGAAGAAACCACAGTGCCCAGCCATGTTCTAAGCCCTCCCATCCTCCCTGGGCTTCTGGCAGCAAGAGTGAAAGGAGAGGAGCAGAGCACTGGGACCCATTTGACAAAACCCGGCTTCCCACGGGAAAGTCTTTCTCCACGTGCAGACATGCTCCCAGGTGCCTGGGGCAAGGGGAAGGAAATGCCATACACTGACCTGGAAGAGACCACAGGGCCCAGGCACAGTCTGAACCCTTCCCTCAACCCGGCGGTTTTGCTAGCAGGAGTTCAACCCCAACGAACACAGCCCGGAGACCCCTGGGGCAAAAACGGCTTCCGACGATCAATAGGTGCTTGCTGTGGAACACCTGTCCCAAGTGGGGGAAGCCAGCTCAACAAAATGCCACACACCCAGTTGTAAGAAACAACATTGCCCAGGCATGGTCTAAGCCCCTCACCTCGTCCCTGTGCTTTGGGGAGCCGGAGAGACAGCCGAGGCCCACGGCCCTGAGACCCCTTTGCAAAAAGCCGGCTTCCCAAGGAGACACTTTTCCTGAGGTGCAGACCCTATCCCAAGTGGTTGTGGCAAGGTAAAGCAAATGCCCTCCACTTCTCTGGAAGAAACCACAGTGCCCAGCCATGTTCTAAGCCCTCCCATCCTCGCTGGGCTTCTGGCAGCAGGAGTGAAAAGAGAGGAGCAGAGCACTGGGACCCGTTTGACAAAAACCGGCTTCCCACGGGAAAGTCTTTCTCCACGTGCAGACATGCTCCCAGGTGCCTGTGGCAAGGGGAAGGAAATGCCATACACTGACCTGGAAGAGACCACAGGGCCCAGCCACAGTCTGAACCCTTCCCTCAACCCGGCGGTTTTGCTAGCAGGAGTTCAACCCCAACGAACACAGCCCGGAGACCCCTGGGGCAAAAACGGCTTCTGAAGAAAAATAGGTGCTTCCTGTGGAGCACCTATCCCAAGTGGGGGTAGCCAGCTCAACAAAATGCCACACACCCACGTCTAAGAAACAACATTGCCCAGGCATGGTCTAAGCCCCTCACCTCGTCCCTGTGCTTTGGGGAGCCGGAGGGACAGCCGAGGCACACGGCCCTGAGACCCCTTTGCAAAAAGCCGGCTTCCCACGGAGACAGTTTTCCTGAGGTGCAGACCCTATCCCAAGTGGTTGTGGCAAGCTAAAGCAAATGCCCTCCACTTCTCTGGAAGAAACCACAGTGCCCAGGCATGTTCTAAGCCCTCCCATCCTCCCTGGGCTTCTGGCAGCAAGAGTGAAAAGAGAGGAGCAGAGCACTGGGACCCGTTTGACAAAACCCGGCTTCCCACGGGAAAGTCTTTCTCCACGTGCAGACATGCTCCCAGGTGCCTGGTGCAAGGGGAAGGAAATGCCATACACTGACCTGGAAGAGACCACAGGGCCCAGGCACAGTCTGAACCCTTCCCTCAACCCGGCGGTTTTGCTAGCAGGAGTTCAACCCCAACGAACACAGCCCGGAGACCCCTGGGGCAAAAACGGTTTCCGACGATCAATAGGTGCTTGCTGTGGAACACTTATCCCAAGTGGGGGAAGCCAGCTCAACAAAATGCCACACACCCAGGTGTAAGAAACAACATTGCCCAGGCATGGTCTAAGCCCTTCACCTCGTCCCTGTGCTTTGGGGAGCCGGAGGGACAGCCGAGGCACACGGCCCTGAGACCCCTTTGCAAAAAGCCGGCTTCCCACGGAGACAGTTTTCCTGAGGTGCAGACCCTATCCCAAGTGGTTGTGGCAAGGTAAAGCAAATGCCCTCCACTTCTCTGGAAGAAACCACAGTGCCCAGCCATGTTCTAAGCCCTCCCATCCTCCCTGGGCTTCTGGCAGCAGGAGTGAAAAGAGAGGAGCAGAGCACTGGGACCCGTTTGACAAAACCCGGCTTCCCACGGGAAAGTCTTTCTCCACGTGCAGACATGCTCCCAGGTGCCTGTGGCAAGGGGAAGGAAATGCCATACACTGACCTGGAAAGACCACAGGGCCCAGGCACAGTCTGAACCCTTTCCTCAACCTGGCGGTTTTGCTAGCAGGAGTTCAACCCCAACGAACACAGCCCGGAGACCCCTGGGGCAAAAACGGCTTCCGACGATCAATAGGTGCTTACTGTGGAACACCTATCCCAAGTGTGGGTAGCCAGCTCAACAAAATGCCACACACCCAGGTGTAAGAAACAACATTGCCCAGGCATGGTCTAAGCCCCTCATCTCGTCCCTGTGCTTTGGGGAGCCGGAGGGACAGCCGAGGCACACGGCCCTGAGACCCCTTTGCAAAAAGCCGGCTTCCCACGGAGACAGTTTTCCTGAGGTGCAGACCCTATCCCAAGTGGTTGTGGCAAGCTAAAGCAAATGCCCTCCACTTCTCTGGAAGAAAATGCAGTGCCCAGCCATGTTCTAAGCCCTCCCATCCTCCCTGGGCTTCTGGCAGCAAGAGTGAAAAGAGAGGAGCAGAGCACTGGGACCCGTTTGACAAAACCCGGCTTCCCACGGGAAAGTCTTTCTCCACGTGCAGACATGCTCCCAGGTGCCTGTGGCAAGGGGAAGGAAATGCCATACACTGACCTGGAAGAGACCACAGGGCCCATGCACAGTCTGAACCCGTCCCTCAACCCGGCGGTTTTGCTAGCAGGAGTTCAACCCCAACGAACACAGCCCGGAGACCCCTGGGGCAAAAACGGCTTCCGACGAACAATAGGTGCTTGCTGTGGAACACCTATCCCAAGTGGGGGTAGCCAGCTCAACAAAATGCCACACACCCATGTGTAAGAAACAACATTGCCCAGGCATGGTCTAAGCCCTTCACCTCGTCCCTGTGCTTTGGGGAGCCGGAGGGACAGCCGAGGCACACGGCCCTGAGACCCCTTTGCAAAAAGCCGGCTTCCCACGGAGACAGTTTTCCTGAGGTGCAGACCCTATCCCAAGTGGTTGTGGCAAGCTAAAGCAAATGCCCTCCACTTCTCTGGAAGAAACCACAGTGCCCAGCCATGTTCTAAGCCCTCCCATCCTCCCTGGGCTTCTGGCAGCAAGAGTGAAAAGAGAGGAGGAGAGCACTGGGACCCGTTTGACAAAACCCGGCTTCCCACGGGAAAGTCTTTCTCCACGTGCAGACATGCTCCCAGGTGCCTGTGGCAAGGGGAAGGAAAGGCCATACACTGACCTGGAAGAGACCACAGGGCCCAGGCACAGTCTGAACCCTTCCCTCAACCCGGCGGTTTTGCTAGCAGGAGTTCAACCCCAACGAACACAGCCCGGAGACCCCTGGGGCAAAAACGGCTTCCGAAGAAAAATAGGTGCTTCCTGTGGAACACCTATCCCAAGTGGGGGTAGCCAGCTCAACAAAATGCCACACACCCAGGTCTAAGAAACAACATTGCCCAGGCATGGTCTAAGCCCCTCACCTCGTCCCTGTGCTTTGGGGAGCCGGAGGGACAGCCGAGGCACACGGCCCTGAGACCCCTTTGCAAAAAGCCGGCTTCCCACGGAGACAGTTTTCCTGAGGTGCAGACCCTATCCCAAGTGGTTGTGGCAAGCTAAAGCAAATGCCCTCCACTTCTCTGGAAGAAACCACAGTGCCCAGCCATGTTCTAAGCCCTCCCATCCTCCCTGGGCTTCTGGCAGCAAGAGTGAAAAGAGAGGAGCAGAGCACTGGGACCCGTTTGACAAAACCCGGCTTCCCACGGGAAAGTCTTTCTCCACGTGCAGACATGCTCCCAGGTGCCTGGGGCAAGGGGAAGGAAATGCCATACACTGACCTGGAAGAGACCACAGGGCCCAGGCACAGTCTGAACCCTTCCCTCAACCCGGCGGTTTTGCTAGCAGGAGTTCAACCCCAACGAACACAGCCCGGAGACCCCTGGGGCAAAAACGGCTTCCGACGATCAATAGGTGCTTGCTGTGGAACACCTGTCCCAAGTGGGGGAAGCCAGCTCAACAAAATGCCACACACCCAGTTGTAAGAAACAACATTGCCCAGGCATGGTCTAAGCCCCTCACCTCGTCCCTGTGCTTTGGGGAGCCGGAGAGACAGCCGAGGCCCACGGCCCTGAGACCCCTTTGCAAAAAGCCGGCTTCCCACGGAGACAGTTTTCCTGAGGTGCAGACCCTATCCCAAGTGGTTGTGGCAAGCTAAAGCAAATGCCCTCCACTTCTCTGGAAGAAAACGCAGTGCCCAGCCATGTTCTAAGCCCTCCCATCCTCCCTGGGCTTCTGGCAGCAAGAGTGAAAAGAGAGGAGCAGAGCACTGGGACCCGTTTGACAAAACCCGGCTTCCCACGGGAAAGTCTTTCTCCACGTGCAGACATGCTCCCAGGTGCCTGGGGCAAGGGGAAGGAAATGCCATACACTGACCTGGAAGAGACCACAGGGCCCAGGCACAGTCTGAACCCTTCCCTCAACCCGGCGGTTTTGCTAGCAGGAGTTCAACCCCAACGAACACAGCCCGGAGACCCCTGGGGCAAAAACGGCTTCTGACGAACAATAGGTGCTTGCTGTGGAACACCTATCCCAAGTGGGGGTAGCCAGCTCAACAAAATGCCACACACCCAGGTGTAAGAAACAACATTGCCCAGGCATGGTCTAAGCCCTTCACCTCGTCCCTGTGCTTTGGGGAGCCGGAGGGACAGCCGAGGCACACGGCCCTGAGACCCCTTTGCAAAAAGCCGGCTTCCCACGGACACACTTTTCCTGAGGTGCAGACCCTATCCCAAGTGGTTGTGGCAAGCTAAAGCAAATGCCCTCCACTTCTCTGGAAGAAACCACAGTGCCCAGCCATGTTCTAAGCCCTCCCATCCTCCCTGGGCTTCTGGCAGCAGGAGTGAAAAGAGAGGAGCAGAGCACTGGGACCCGTTTGACAAAACCCGGCTTCCCACGGGAAAGTCTTTCTCCACGCGCAGACATGCTCCCAGGTGCCTGGGGCAAGGGGAAGGAAATGCCATACACTGACCTGGAAGAGACCACAGGGCCCAGGGACAGTCTGAACCCTTCCCTCAACCCGGCGGTTTTGCTAGCAGGAGTTCAACCCCAACGAACACAGCCCGGAGACCCCTGGGGCAAAAACGGCTTCCGACGATCAATAGGTGCTTGCTGTGGAACACCTGTCCCAAGTGGGGGAAGCCAGCTCAACAAAATGCCACACACCCAGTTGTAAGAAACAACATTGCCCAGGCATGGTCTAAGCCCCTCACCTCGTCCCTGTGCTTTGGGGAGCCGGAGGGACAGCCGAGGCCCACGGCCCTGAGACACCTTTGCAAAAAGCCGACTTCCCACAGAGACAGTTTTCCTGAGGTGCAGACCCTATCCCAAGTGGTTGTGGCAAGGTAAAGCAAATGCCCTCCACTTCTCTGGAAGAAACCACAGTGCCAAGCCATGTTCTAAGCCCTCTCATCCTCCCTGGGCTTCTGGCAGCAGGAGTGAAAAGAGAGGAGCAGAGCAATGGGACCCGTTTGACAAAACCCGGCTTCCCACGGGAAAGTCTTTCTCCACGTGCAGACATGCTCCCAGGTGCCTGGGGCAAGGGGAAGGAAATGCCATACACTGACCTGGAAGAGACCACAGGGCCCAGGCACAGTCTGAACCCTTCCCTCAACCCGGCGGTTTTGCTAGCAGGAGTTCAACCCCAACGAACACAGCCCGGAGACCCCTGGGGCAAAAACGGCTTCCGACGATCAATAGGTGCTTGCTGTGGAACACCTATCCCAAGTGGGGGAAGCCAGCTCAACAAAATGCCACACACCCAGTTGTAAGAAACAACATTGCCCAGGCATGGTCTAAGCCCCTCACCTCGTCCCTGTGCTTTGGGGAGCCGGAGAGACAGCCGAGGCCCACGGCCCTGAGACCCCTTTGCAAAAAGCCGTCTTCCCACGGAGACAGTTTTCCTGAGGGGCAGACCCTATCCCAAGTGGTTGTGGCAAGGTAAAGCAAATGCCCTCCACTTCTCTGGAAGAAACCACAGTGCCCAGGCATGTTCTAAGCCCTCCCATCCTCCCTGGGCTTCTGGCAGCAGGAGTGAAAAGAGAGGAGCAGAGCACTGGGACCCGTTTGACAAAACCCGGCTTCCCACGGGAAAGTCTTTCTCCACGCGCAGACATGCTCCCAGGTGCCTGTGGCAAGGGGAAGGAAATGCCATACACTGACCTGGAAGAGACCACAGGGCCCAGCCACAGTCTGAACCCTTCCCTCAACCTGGCGGTTTTGCTAGCAGTAGTTCAACCCCAACGAACACAGCCCGGAGACCCCTGGGGCAAAAACGGCTTCCGACGATCAATAGGTGCTTACTGTGGAACACCTATCCCAAGTGGGGGTAGCCAGCTCAACAAAATGCCACACACCCAGGTGTAAGAAACAACATTGCCCAGGCATGGTCTAAGCCCCTCACCTCGTCCCTGTGCTTTGGGGAGCCGGAGGGACAGCCGAGGCACACGGCCCTGAGACCCCTTTGCAAAAAGCCAGCTTCCCACGGAGACAGTTTTCCTGAGGTGCAGACCCTATCCCAAGTGGTTGTGGCAAGGTAAAGCAAATGCCCTCCACTTCTCTGGAAGAAACCACAGTGCCCAGCCATGTTCTAAGCCCTCCCATCCTCCCTGGGCTTCTGGCAGCAGGAGTGAAAAGAGAGGAACAGAGCACTGGGACCCGTTTGACAAAACCCGGCTTCCCACCGGAAAGTCTTTCTCCACGTGCAGACATGCTCCCAGGTGCCTGTGGCAAGGGGAAGGAAATGCCATACACTGACCTGGAAGAGACCACAGGGCCCAGGCACAGTCTGACCCTTCCCTCAACCTGGCGGTTTTGCTAGCAGGAGTTCAACCCCAACGAACACAGCCCGGAGACCCCTGGGGCAAAAACGGCTTCCGACGATCAATAGGTGCTTACTGTGGAACACCTATCCCAAGTGGGGGTAGCCAGCTCAACAAAATGCCACACACCCAGGTGTAAGAAACAACATTGCCCAGGCATGGTCTAAGCCCCTCACCTCGTCCCTGTGCTTTGGGGAGCCGGAGGGACAGCCGAGGCCCACGGCCCTGAGACCCCTTTGCAAAAAGCCGGCTTCCCACAGAGACAGTTTTCCTGAGGTGCAGACCCTATCCCAAGTGGTTGTGGCAAGGTAAAGCAAATGCCCTCCACTTCTCTGGAAGAAACCACAGTGCCAAGCCATGTTCTAAGCCCTCTCATCCTCCCTGGGCTTCTGGCAGCAGGAGTGAAAAGAGAGGAGCAGAGCAATGGGACCCGTTTGACAAAACCCGGCTTCCCACGGGAAAGTCTTTCTCCACGTGCAGACATGCTCCCAGGTGCCTGTGGCAAGGGGAAGGAAATGCCATACACTGACCTGGAAGAGACCACAGGGCCCAGGCACAGTCTGAACCCTTCCCTCAACCCGGCGGTTTTGCTAGCAGGAGTTCAACCCCAACGAACACAGCCCGGAGACCCCTGGGGCAAAAACGGCTTCCGACGATCAATAGGTGGTTACTGTGGAACACCTATCCCAAGTGTGGGTAGCCAGCTCAACAAAATGCCACACACCCAGGTGTAAGAAACAACATTGCCCAGGCATGGTCTAAGCCCCTCATCTCGTCCCTGTGCTTTGGGGAGCCGGAGGGACAGCCGAGGCACACGGCCCTGAGGCCCCTTTGCAAAAAGCCGGCTTCCCACGGAGACAGTTTTCCTGAGGTGCAGACCCTATCCCAAGTGGTTGTGGCAAGCTAAAGCAAATGCCCTCCACTTCTCTGGAAGAAAACGCAGTGACCAGCCATGTTCTAAGCCCTCCCATCCTCCCTGGGCTTCTGGCAGCAAGAGTGAAAAGAGAGGAGCAGAGCACTGGGACCCGTTTGACAAAACCCGGCTTCCCACGGGAAAGTCTTTCTCCACGTGCAGACATGCTCCCAGGTGCCTGGGGCAAGGGGAAGGAAATGCCATACACTGACCTGGAAGAGACCACAGGGCCCAGGCACAGTCTGAACCCTTCCCTCAACCCGGCGGTTTTGCTAGCAGGAGTTCAACCCCAACGAACACAGCCCGGAGACCCCTGGGGCAAAAACGGCTTCTGACGAACAATAGGTGCTTGCTGTGGAACACCTATCCCAAGTGGGGGTAGCCAGCTCAACAAAATGCCACACACCCATGTGTAAGAAACAACATTGCCCAGGCATGGTCTAAGCCCTTCACCTCGTCCCTGTGCTTTGGGGAGCCGGAGGGACAGCCGAGGCACACGGCCCTGAGACCCCTTTGCAAAAAGCCGGCTTCCCACGGAGACAGTTTTCCTGAGGTGCAGACCCTATCCCAAGTGGTTGTGGCAAGCTAAAGCAAATGCCCTCCACTTCTCTGGAAGAAACCACAGTGCCCAGCCATGTTCTAAGCCCTCCCATCCTCCCTGGGCTTCTGGCAGCAGGAGTGAAAAGAGAGGAGCAGAGCACTGGGACCCGTTTGACAAAAACCGGCTTCCCACGGGAAAGTCTTTCTCCACGCGCAGACATGCTCCCAGGTGCCTGGGGCAAGGGGAAGGAAATGCCATACACTGACCTGGAAGAGACCACAGGGCCCAGGCACAGTCTGAACCCTTCCCTCAACCCGGCGGTTTTGCTAGCAGGAGTTCAACCCCAACGAACACAGCCCGGAGACCCCTGGGGCAAAAACGGCTTCCGACGAACAATAGGTGCTTGCTGTGGAACACCTATCCCAAGTGGGGGTAGCCAGCTCAACAAAATGCCACACACCCAGGTGTAAGAAACAACATTGCCCAGCCATGGTCTAAGCCCCTCACCTCGTCCCTGTGCTTTGGGGAGCCGGAGGGACAGCCGAGGCACACGGCCCTGAGACCCCTTTGCAAAAAGCCGGCTTCCCACGGAGACAGTTTTCCTGAGGTGCAGACCCTATCCCAAGTGGTTGTGGCAAGCTAAAGCAAATGCCCTCCACTTCTCTGGAAGAAACCACAGTGCCCAGGCATGTTCTCAGCCCTCCCATCCTCCCTGGGCTTCTGGCAGCAGGAGTGAAAAGAGAGGAGCAGAGCACTGGGACCCGTTTGACAAAACCCGGCTTCCCACGGGAAAGTCTTTCTCCACGTGCAGACATGCTCCCAGGTGCCTGGGGCAAGGGGAAGGAAATGCCATACACTGACCTGGAAGAGACCACAGGGCCCAGGCACAGTCTGAACCCTTCCCTCAACCCGGCGGTTTTGCTAGCAGGAGTTCAACCCCAACGAACACAGCCCGGAGACCCCTGGGGCAAAAACGGCTTCTGACGAACAATAGGTGCTTGCTGTGGAACACCTATCCCAAGTGGGGGTAGCCAGCTCAACAAAATGCCACACACCCATGTGTAAGAAACAACATTGCCCAGGCATGGTCTAAGCCCTTCACCTCGTCCCTGTGCTTTGGGGAGCCGGAGGGACAGCCGAGGCACACGGCCCTGAGACCCCTTTGCAAAAAGCCGGCTTCCCACGGACACACTTTTCCTGAGGTGCAGACCCTATCCCAAGTGGTTGTGGCAAGCTAAAGCAAATGCCCTCCACTTCTCTGGAAGAAACCACAGTGCCCAGCCATGTTCTAAGCCCTCCCATCCTCCCTGGGCTTCTGGCAGCAGGAGTGAAAAGAGAGGAGCAGAGCACTGGGACCCGTTTGACAAAACCCGGCTTCCCACGGGAAAGTCTTTCTCCACGCGCAGACATGCTCCCAGGTGCCTGGGGCAAGGGGAAGGAAATGCCATACACTGACCTGGAAGAGACCACAGGGCCCAGGGACAGTCTGAACCCTTCCCTCAACCCGGCGGTTTTGCTAGCAGGAGTTCAACCCCAACGAACACAGCCCGGAGACCCCTGGGGCAAAAACGGCTTCCGACGATCAATAGGTGCTTGCTGTGGAACACCTGTCCCAAGTGGGGGAAGCCAGCTCAACAAAATGCCACACACCCAGTTGTAAGAAACAACATTGCCCAGGCATGGTCTAAGCCCCTCACCTCGTCCCTGTGCTTTGGGGAGCCGGAGGGACAGCCGAGGCCCACGGCCCTGAGACACCTTTGCAAAAAGCCGACTTCCCACAGAGACAGTTTTCCTGAGGTGCAGACCCTATCCCAAGTGGTTGTGGCAAGGTAAAGCAAATGCCCTCCACTTCTCTGGAAGAAACCACAGTGCCAAGCCATGTTCTAAGCCCTCTCATCCTCCCTGGGCTTCTGGCAGCAGGAGTGAAAAGAGAGGAGCAGAGCAATGGGACCCGTTTGACAAAACCCGGCTTCCCACGGGAAAGTCTTTCTCCACGTGCAGACATGCTCCCAGGTGCCTGGGGCAAGGGGAAGGAAATGCCATACACTGACCTGGAAGAGACCACAGGGCCCAGGCACAGTCTGAACCCTTCCCTCAACCCGGCGGTTTTGCTAGCAGGAGTTCAACCCCAACGAACACAGCCCGGAGACCCCTGGGGCAAAAACGGCTTCCGACGATCAATAGGTGCTTGCTGTGGAACACCTATCCCAAGTGGGGGAAGCCAGCTCAACAAAATGCCACACACCCAGTTGTAAGAAACAACATTGCCCAGGCATGGTCTAAGCCCCTCACCTCGTCCCTGTGCTTTGGGGAGCCGGAGAGACAGCCGAGGCCCACGGCCCTGAGACCCCTTTGCAAAAAGCCGGCTTCCCACGGAGACAGTTTTCCTGAGGGGCAGACCCTATCCCAAGTGGTTGTGGCAAGGTAAAGCAAATGCCCTCCACTTCTCTGGAAGAAACCACAGTGCCCAGGCATGTTCTAAGCCCTCCCATCCTCCCTGGGCTTCTGGCAGCAGGAGTGAAAAGAGAGGAGCAGAGCACTGGGACCCGTTTGACAAAACCCGGCTTCCCACGGGAAAGTCTTTCTCCACGCGCAGACATGCTCCCAGGTGCCTGTGGCAAGGGGAAGGAAATGCCATACACTGACCTGGAAGAGACCACAGGGCCCAGCCACAGTCTGAACCCTTCCCTCAACCTGGCGGTTTTGCTAGCAGTAGTTCAACCCCAACGAACACAGCCCGGAGACCCCTGGGGCAAAAACGGCTTCCGACGATCAATAGGTGCTTACTGTGGAACACCTATCCCAAGTGGGGGTAGCCAGCTCAACAAAATGCCACACACCCAGGTGTAAGAAACAACATTGCCCAGGCATGGTCTAAGCCCCTCACCTCGTCCCTGTGCTTTGGGGAGCCGGAGGGACAGCCGAGGCACACGGCCCTGAGACCCCTTTGCAAAAAGCCAGCTTCCCACGGAGACAGTTTTCCTGAGGTGCAGACCCTATCCCAAGTGGTTGTGGCAAGGTAAAGCAAATGCCCTCCACTTCTCTGGAAGAAACCACAGTGCCCAGCCATGTTCTAAGCCCTCCCATCCTCCCTGGGCTTCTGGCAGCAGGAGTGAAAAGAGAGGAACAGAGCACTGGGACCCGTTTGACAAAACCCGGCTTCCCACCGGAAAGTCTTTCTCCACGTGCAGACATGCTCCCAGGTGCCTGTGGCAAGGGGAAGGAAATGCCATACACTGACCTGGAAGAGACCACAGGGCCCAGGCACAGTCTGACCCTTCCCTCAACCTGGCGGTTTTGCTAGCAGGAGTTCAACCCCAACGAACACAGCCCGGAGACCCCTGGGGCAAAAACGGCTTCCGACGATCAATAGGTGCTTACTGTGGAACACCTATCCCAAGTGGGGGTAGCCAGCTCAACAAAATGCCACACACCCAGGTGTAAGAAACAACATTGCCCAGGCATGGTCTAAGCCCCTCACCTCGTCCCTGTGCTTTGGGGAGCCGGAGGGACAGCCGAGGCACACGGCCCTGAGACCCCTTTGCAAAAAGCCAGCTTCCCACGGAGACAGTTTTCCTGAGGTGCAGACCCTATCCCAAGTGGTTGTGGCAAGGTAAAGCAAATGCCCTCCACTTCTCTGGAAGAAACCACAGTGCCCAGCCATGTTCTAAGCCCTCCCATCCTCCCTGGGCTTCTGGCAGCAGGAGTGAAAAGAGAGGAACAGAGCACTGGGACCCGTTTGACAAAACCCGGCTTCCCACCGGAAAGTCTTTCTCCACGTGCAGACATGCTCCCAGGTGCCTGTGGCAAGGGGAAGGAAATGCCATACACTGACCTGGAAGAGACCACAGGGCCCAGGCACAGTCTGACCCTTCCCTCAACCTGGCGGTTTTGCTAGCAGGAGTTCAACCCCAACGAACACAGCCCGGAGACCCCTGGGGCAAAAACGGCTTCCGACGATCAATAGGTGCTTACTGTGGAACACCTATCCCAAGTGGGGGTAGCCAGCTCAACAAAATGCCACACACCCAGGTGTAAGAAACAACATTGCCCAGGCATGGTCTAAGCCCCTCACCTCGTCCCTGTGCTTTGGGGAGCCGGAGGGACAGCCGAGGCCCACGGCCCTGAGACACCTTTGCAAAAAGCCGACTTCCCACAGAGACAGTTTTCCTGAGGTGCAGACCCTATCCCAAGTGGTTGTGGCAAGGTAAAGCAAATGCCCTCCACTTCTCTGGAAGAAACCACAGTGCCAAGCCATGTTCTAAGCCCTCTCATCCTCCCTGGGCTTCTGGCAGCAGGAGTGAAAAGAGAGGAGCAGAGCAATGGGACCCGTTTGACAAAACCCGGCTTCCCACGGGAAAGTCTTTCTCCACGTGCAGACATGCTCCCAGGTGCCTGGGGCAAGGGGAAGGAAATGCCATACACTGACCTGGAAGAGACCACAGGGCCCAGGCACAGTCTGAACCCTTCCCTCAACCCGGCGGTTTTGCTAGCAGGAGTTCAACCCCAACGAACACAGCCCGGAGACCCCTGGGGCAAAAACGGCTTCCGACGATCAATAGGTGCTTGCTGTGGAACACCTATCCCAAGTGGGGGAAGCCAGCTCAACAAAATGCCACACACCCAGTTGTAAGAAACAACATTGCCCAGGCATGGTCTAAGCCCCTCACCTCGTCCCTGTGCTTTGGGGAGCCGGAGAGACAGCCGAGGCCCACGGCCCTGAGACCCCTTTGCAAAAAGCCGGCTTCCCACGGAGACAGTTTTCCTGAGGGGCAGACCCTATCCCAAGTGGTTGTGGCAAGGTAAAGCAAATGCCCTCCACTTCTCTGGAAGAAACCACAGTGCCCAGGCATGTTCTAAGCCCTCCCATCCTCCCTGGGCTTCTGGCAGCAGGAGTGAAAAGAGAGGAGCAGAGCACTGGGACCCGTTTGACAAAACCCGGCTTCCCACGGGAAAGTCTTTCTCCACGCGCAGACATGCTCCCAGGTGCCTGGGGCAAGGGGAAGGAAATGCCATACACTGACCTGGAAGAGACCACAGGGCCCAGGCACAGTCTGAACCCTTCCCTCAACCCGGCGGTTTTGCTAGCAGGAGTTCAACCCCAACGAACACAGCCCGGAGACCCCTGGGGCAAAAACGGCTTCCGACGAACAATAGGTGCTTGCTGTGGAACACCTATCCCAAGTGGGGGAAGCCAGCTCAACAAAATGCCACACACCCAGGTGTAAGAAACAACATTGCCCATGCATGGTTTAAGCCCCTCACCTCGTCCCTGTGCTTTGGGGAGCCGGAGGGACAGCCGAGGCACACGGCCCTGAGACCCCTTTGCAAAAAGCCGGCTTTCCACGGAGACAGTTTTCCTGAGGTGCAGACCCTATCCCAAGTGGTTGTGGCAAGGTAAAGCAAATGCCCTCCACTTCTCTGGAAGAAACCACAGTGCCCAGCCATGTTCTAAGCCCTCCCATCCTCCCTGGGCTTCTGGCAGCAGGAGTGAAAAGAGAGGAGCAGAGCACTGGGACCCGTTTGACAAAACCCGGCTTCCCACGGGAAAGTCTTTCTCCACGTGCAGACATGCTCCCAGGTGCCTGTGGCAAGGGGAAGGAAATGCCATACACTGACCTGGAAGAGACCACAGGGCCCAGGCACAGTCTGAACCCTTCCCTCAACCCGGCGGTTTTGCTAGCAGGAGTTCAACGCCAACGAACACAGCCCGGAGACCCCTGGGGCAAAAACGGCTTCCAACGAACAATAGGTGCTTGCTGTGGAACACCTATCCCAAGTGGGGGTAGCCAGCTCAACAAAATGCCACACACCCAGGTATAAGAAACAACATTGCCCAGGCATGGTCTAAGCCCCTCACCTCGTCCCTGTGCTTTGGGGAGCCGGAGGGACAGCCGAGGCACACAGCCCTGAGACCCCTTTGTAAAAAGCCGGCTTCCCACAGAGACAGTTTTCCTGAGGTGCAGACCCTATCCCAAGTGGTTGTAGCAAGCTAAAGCAAATGCCCTCCACTTCTCTGGAAGAAACCACAGTGCCCAGCCATGTTCTAAGCTCTCCCATCCTCCCTGGGCTTCTGGCAGCAGGAGTGAAAAGAGAGGAGCAGAGCACTGGGACCCGTTTGACAAAACCCGGCTTCCCACGGGAAAGTCTTTCTCCACGTGAGACATGCTCCCAGGTGCCTGGGGCAAGGGGAAGGAAATGCCATACACTGACCTGGAAGAGACCACAGGGCCCAGGCACAGTCTGAACCCTTCCCTCAACCCGGCGGTTTTGCTAGCAGGAGTTCAACCCCAACGAACACAGCCCGGAGACCCCTGGGGCAAAAACGGCTTCCGACGAACAATAGGTGCTTGCTGTGGAACACCTATCCCAAGTGGGGGTAGCCAGCTCAACAAAATGCCACACACCCAGGTGTAAGAAACAACATTGCCCAGCCATGGTCTAAGCCCCTCACCTCGTCCCTGTGCTTTGGGGAGCCGGAGGGACAGCCGAGGCACACGGCCCTGAGACCCCTTTGCAAAAAGCCGGCTTCCCACGGAGACAGTTTTCCTGAGGTGCAGACCCTATCCCAAGTGGTTGTGGCAAGCTAAAGCAAATGCCCTCCACTTCTCTGGAAGAAACCACAGTGCCCAGGCATGTTCTCAGCCCTCCCCTCCTCCCTGGGCTTCTGGCAGCAGGAGTGAAAAGAGAGTTGCACAGCACTGGGAACCGTTTGACAGAAACCGGCCTCCCACGAGGAAGTCCTTCCCCACGTGTAGACATGCTCCCCAGTGCCTGTGGCAAGGTGAAGGAAATGCCATACACTGACCTAGAAGAGACCACAGGGCCCAGGCACAGTGTGAACCCTTCCCTCATCCCGGCAGTTTTGCTAGCAGGAGTTCAACCCCAACGAACACAGCTCGGAGACCCTGAGGTAAAAACGGCTTCCGAAGAACAAGAGGTGCTTGCTGTGGAAAACCTATCCCAAGTTGGGGTAGCCAGGTGAACAAAATGCCACACACCCAGGTGTAAGAAACAACATTGCCCAGGCACGGTCTAAGCCCCTCACCTCGTCCCTGTGCTTTGGGGAGCCGGAGGGACTGCCGAGGCCCACGGCCCTGAGACACCTTTGGAAAAAGGCGGCTTCCCACGGAAACAGTTTTCCTGAGGTACAGACCCTCTCCCAAGTGGTTGTGGCAAGGTAAAGCAAATGCCCTCCACGTCTCTGGAAGAAACCACAGTGCCCAGCCATGTTCTAAGCCCTCCCATCCTCCCTGGGCTTCTGGCAGCAGGAGTGAAAAGAGAGGAGCAGAGCACTGGGACCCGTTTGACAAAAACCGGCTTCCCACGCGAAAGTCTTTCTCCACGTGCAGACATGCTCCCAGGTGCCTGGGGCAAGGGGAAGGAAATGCCATACACTGACCTGGAAGAGACCACAGGGCCCAGGCACAGTCTGAACCCTTCCCTCAACCCGGCGGTTTTGCTAGCAGGAGTTCAACCCCAACGAACACAGTCCGGAGACCCCTGGGGCAAAAACGGCTTCCGACGAACAATAGGTGCTTGCTGTGGAACACCTATCCCAAGTGGGGGTAGCCAGCTCAACAAAATGCCACACACCCAGGTGTAAGAAACAACATTGCCCAGCCATGGTCTAAGCCCCTCACCTCGTCCCTGTGCTTCGGGGAGCCGGAGGGACAGCCGAGGCACACGGCCCTGAGACCCCTTTGCAAAAAGCCGGCTTCCCACGGAGACAGTTTTCCTGAGGTGCAGACCCTATCCCAAGTGGTTGTGGCAAGCTAAAGCAAATGCCCTCCACTTCTCTGGAAGAAACCACAGTGCCCAGCCATGTTCTAAGCCCTCCCATCCTCCCTGGGCTTCTGGCAGCAGGAGTGAAAAGAGAGGAGCAGAGCACTGGGACCCGTTTGACAAAACCCGGCTTCCCACGGGAAAGTCTTTCTGCACGTGCAGACATGCTCCCAGGTGCCTGGGGCAAGGGGAAGGAAATGCCATACACTGACCTGGAAGAGACCACAGGGCCCAGGCACAGTCTGAACCCTTCCCTCAACCCGGCGGTTTTGCTAGCAGGAGTTCAACCCCAACGAACACAGCCCGGAGACCCCTGGGGCAAAAACGGCTTCCGACAAACAATAGGTGCTTGCTGTGGAACACCTATCCCAAGTGGGGGTAGCCAGCTCAACAAAATGCCACACACCCAGGTGTAAGAAACAACATTGCCCAGGCATGGTCTAAGCCCCTCACCTCGTCCCTGTGCTTTGGGGAGCCGGAGGGACAGCCGAGGCACACGGCCCTGAGACCCCTTTGCAAAAAGCCGGCTTCCCACGGAGACAGTTTTCCTGAGGTGCAGACCCTATCCCAAGTGGTTGTGGCAAGCTAAAGCAAATGCCCTCCACTTCTCTGGAAGAAACCACAGTGCCCAGCCATGTTCTAAGCCCTCCCATCCTCCCTGGGCTTCTGGCAGCAAGAGTGAAAAGAGAGGAGCAGACCACTGGGACCCGTTTGACAAAACCCGGCTTCCCACGGGAAAGTCTTTCTCCACGTGCAGACATGCTCCCAGGTGCCTGGGGCAAGGGGAAGGAAATGCCATACACTGACCTGGAAGAGACCACAGGGCCCAGGCACAGTCTGAACCTTTCCCTCAACCCGGCGGTTTTGCTAGCAGGAGTTCAACCCCAACGAACACAGCCCGGAGACCCCTGGGGCAAAAACAGCTTCCAATGAACAAGAGGTGCTTGCTGTGGAAAACCTATCCCAAGTGGGAGTAGCCAGGTCAACTAAATGCCACACACCCAGGTGTAAGAAACAACATTGCCCAGGCACGGTCTAAGCCCCCCACCTCGTCCCTGAGTTTTGGGGAGCCGGAGGGAGAGCCGAGCCCCACGGCCCTGAGACCCCTTTGCAAAAAGCCGGCTTCCCACGGAAACAGTTTTCCTGAGGTACACACCCTATCCCAAGTGGTTGTGGCAAGGTAAAGCAAATGCCCTCCACCTCTCTTGAAAAAACCACAGTGTCCAGCCATGTTCTAAGCCCTCCCATCCTCCCTGGGCTTCTGGCAGCAGGAGTGAAAAGAGAGGAACAGAGCACTGGGACCCGTTTGACAAAACCCGGCTTCCCACCGGAAAGTCTTTCTCCACGTGCAGACATGCTCCCAGGTGCCTGTGGCAAGGGGAAGGAAATGCCATACACTGACCTGGAAGAGACCACAGGGCCCAGGCACAGTCTGACCCTTCCCTCAACCTGGCGGTTTTGCTAGCAGGAGTTCAACCCCAACGAACACAGCCCGGAGACCCCTGGGGCAAAAACGGCTTCTGACGATCAATAGGTGCTTGCTGTGGAACACCTATCCCAAGTGGGGGTAGCCAGCTCAACAAAATGCCACACACCCATGTGTAAGAAACAACATTGCCCAGGCATGGTCTAAGCCCTTCACCTCGTCCCTGTGCTTTGGGGAGCCGGAGGGACAGCCGAGGCACACGGCCCTGAGACCCCTTTGCAAAAAGCCGGCTTCCCACGGAGACACTTTTCCTGAGGTGCAGACCCTATCCCAAGTGGTTGTGGCAAGCTAAAGCAAATGCCCTCCACTTCTCTGGAAGAAACCACAGTGCCCAGCCATGTTCTAAGCCCTCCCATCCTCCCTGGGCTTCTGGCAGCAGGAGTGAAAAGAGAGGAGCAGAGCACTGGGACCCGTTTGACAAAACCCAGCTTCCCACGGGAAAGTCTTTCTCCAAGCGCAGACATGCTCCCAGGTGCCTGGGGCAAGGGGAAGGAAATGCCATACACTGACCTGGAAGAGACCACAGGGCCCAGGCACAGTCTGAACACTTCCCTCAACCCGGCGGTTTTGCTAGCAGGAGTTCAACCCCAACGAACACAGCCCGGAGACCCCTGGGGCAAAAACGGCTTCTGACGATCAATAGGTGCTTGCTGTGGAACACCTGTCCCAAGTGGGGGAAGCCAGCTCAACAAAATGCCACACACCCAGCTGTAAGAAACAACATTGCCCAGGCATGGTCTAAGCCCCTCACCTCGTCCCTGTGCTTTGGGGAGCCGGAGAGACAGCCGAGGCCCACGGCCCTGAGACCCCTTTGCAAAAAGCCGGCTTCCCACATAGACAGTTTTCCTGAGGTGCAGACCCTATCCCAAGTGGTTGTGGCAAGGTAAAGCAAATGCCCTCCACTTCTCTGAAAGAAACCACAGTGCCCATGCATGTTCTAAGCCCTCCCATCCTCCCTGGGCTTCTGGCAGCAGGAGTGAAAAGAGAGGAACAGAGCACTGGGACCCGTTTGACAAAACCCGGCTTCCCACCGGAAAGTCTTTCTCCACGTGCAGACATGCTCCCAGGTGCCTGTGGCAAGGGGAAGGAAATGCCATACACTGACCTGGAAGAGACCACAGGGCCCAGGCACAGTCTGACCCTTCCCTCAACCTGGCGGTTTTGCTAGCAGGAGTTCAACCCCAACGAACACAGCCCGGAGACCCCTGGGGCAAAAACGGCTTCCGACGATCAATAGGTGCTTCCTGTGGAACACCTATCCCAAGTGGGGGTAGCCAGCTCAACAAAATGCCACACACCCATGTGTAAGAAACAACATTGCCCAGGCATGGTCTAAGCCCCTCACCTCGTCCCTGTGCTTTGGGGAGCCGGAGGGACAGCCGAGGCACACGGCCCTGAGACCCCTTTGCAAAAAGCCGGCTTCCCACGGAGACAGTTTTCCTGAGGTGCAGACCCTATCCCAAGTGGTTGTGGCAAGCTAAAGCAAATGCCCTCCACTTCTCTGGAAGAAACCACAGTGCCCAGCCATGTTCTAAGCCCTCCCATCCTCCCTGGGCTTCTGGCAGCAAGAGTGAAAGGAGAGGAGCAGAGCACTGGGACCCATTTGACAAAACCCGGCTTCCCACGGGAAAGTCTTTCTCCACGTGCAGACATGCTCCCAGGTGCCTGGGGCAAGGGGAAGGAAATGCCATACACTGACCTGGAAGAGACCACAGGGCCCAGGCACAGTCTGAACCCTTCCCTCAACCCGGCGGTTTTGCTAGCAGGAGTTCAACCCCAACGAACACAGCCCGGAGACCCCTGGGGCAAAAACGGCTTCCGACGATCAATAGGTGCTTGCTGTGGAACACCTGTCCCAAGTGGGGGAAGCCAGCTCAACAAAATGCCACACACCCAGTTGTAAGAAACAACATTGCCCAGGCATGGTCTAAGCCCCTCACCTCGTCCCTGTGCTTTGGGGAGCCGGAGAGACAGCCGAGGCCCACGGCCCTGAGACCCCTTTGCAAAAAGCCGGCTTCCCACGGAGACAGTTTTCCTGAGGTGCAGACCCTATCCCAAGTGGTTGTGGCAAGGTAAAGCAAATGCCCTCCACTTCTCTGGAAGAAACCACAGTGCCCAGCCATGTTCTAAGCCCTCCCATCCTCCCTGGGCTTCTGGCAGCAGGAGTGAAAAGAGAGGAGCAGAGCACTGGGACCCGTTTGACAAAACCCGGCTTCCCACGGGAAAGTCTTTCTCCACGTGCAGACATGCTCCCAGGTGCCTGGGGCAAGGGGAAGGAAATGCCATACACTGACCTGGAAGAGACCACAGGGCCCAGGCACAGTCTGAACCCTTCCCTCCACCCGGCGGTTTTGCTAGCAGGAGTTCAACCCCAACGAACACAGCCCGGAGACCCCTGGGGCAAAAACGGCTTCCGACGATCAATAGGTGCTTGCTGTGGAACACCTATCCCAAGTGGGGGAAGCCAGCTCAACAAAATGCCACACACCCAGGTGTAAGAAACAACATTGCCCAGGCATGGTCTAAGCCCCTCACCTCGTCCCTGTGCTTTGGGGAGCCGGAGGGACAGCCGAGGCACACGGCCCTGAGACCCCTTTGCAAAAAGCCGGCTTCCCACGGAGACACTTTTCCTGAGGTGCAGACCCTATCCCAAGTGGTTGTGGCAAGCTAAAGCAAATGCCCTCCACTTCTCTGGAAGAAACCACAGTGCCCAGCCATGTTCTAAGCCCTCCCATCCTCCCTGGGCTTCTGGCAGCAGGAGTGAAAAGAGAGGAGCAGAGCACTGGGACCCGTTTGACAAAACCCGGCTTCCCACGGGAAAGTCTTTCTCCACGTGCAGACATGCTCCCAGGTGCCTGGGGCAAGGGGAAGGAAATGCCATACACTGACCTGGAAGAGACCACAGGGCCCAGGCACAGTCTGAACCCTTCCCTCAACCCGGCGGTTTTGCTAGCAGGAGTTCAACCCCAACGAACACAGCCCGGAGACCCCTGGGGCAAAAAAGGCTTCCGACGAACAATAGGTGCTTGCTGTGGAACACCTATCCCAAGTGGGGGTAGCCAGCTCAACAAAATGCCACACACCCAGGTGTAAGAAACAACATTGCCCAGGCATGGTCTAAGCCCCTCACCTCGTCCCTGTGCTTTGGGGAGCCGGAGGGACAGCCGAGGCACACGGCCCTGAGACCCCTTTGCAAAAAGCCGGCTTCCCACGGAGACTGTTTTCCTGAGGTGCAGACCCTATCCCAAGTGGTTGTGGCAAGCTAAAGCAAATGCCCTCCACTTCTCTGGAAGAAACCACAGTGCCCAGCCATGTTCTAAGCCCTCCCATCCTCCCTGGGCTTCTGGCAGCAGGAGTGAAAAGAGAGGAGCAGAGCCCTGGGACCCGTTTGACAAAAACCGGCTTCCCACGGGAAAGTCTTTCTCCACGTGAGACATGCTCCCAGGTGCCTGGGGCAAGGGGAAGGAAATGCCATACACTGACCTGGAAGAGACCACAGGGCCCAGGCACAGTCTGAACCCTTCCCTCAACCCGGCGGTTTTGCTAGCAGGAGTTCAACCCCAACGAACACAGCCCGGAGACCCCTGGGGCAAAAACGGCTTCCGACGAACAATAGGTGCTTGCTGTGGAACACCTATCCCAAGTGGGGGTAGCCAGCTCAACAAAATGCCACACACCCAGGTGTAAGAAACAACATTGCCCAGCCATGGTCTAAGCCCCTCACCTCGTCCCTGTGCTTTGGGGAGCCGGAGGGACAGCCGAGGCACACGGCCCTGAGACCCCTTTGCAAAAAGCCGGCTTCCCACGGAGACAGTTTTCCTGAGGTGCAGACCCTATCCCAAGTGGTTGTGGCAAGCTAAAGCAAATGCCCTCCACTTCTCTGGAAGAAACCACAGTGCCCAGCCATGTTCTCAGCCCTCCCATCCTCCCTGGGCTTCTGGCAGCAGGAGTGAAAAGAGAGGAGCAGAGCACTGGGACCCGTTTGACAAAACCCGGCTTCCCACGGGAAAGTCTTTCTCCACGTGCAGACATGCTCCCAGGTGCCTGGGGCAAGGGGAAGGAAATGCCATACACTGACCTGGAAGAGACCACAGGGCCCAGGCACAGTCTGAACCCTTCCCTCAACCCGGCGGTTTTGCTAGCAGGAGTTCAACCCCAACGAACACAGCCCGGAGACCCCTGGGGCAAAAAAGGCTTCCGACGAACAATAGGTGCTTGCTGTGGAACACCTATCCCAAGTGGGGGTAGCCAGCTCAACAAAATGCCACACACCCAGGTGTAAGAAACAACATTGCCCAGGCATGGTCTAAGCCCCTCACCTCGTCCCTGTGCTTTGGGGAGCCGGAGGGACAGCCGAGGCACACGGCCCTGAGACCCCTTTGCAAAAAGCCGGCTTCCCACGGAGACAGTTTTCCTGAGGTGCAGACCCTATCCCAAGTGGTTGTGGCAAGCTAAAGCAAATGCCCTCCACTTCTCTGGAAGAAACCACAGTGCCCAGCCATGTTCTAAGCCCTCCCATCCTCCCTGGGCTTCTGGCAGCAGGAGTGAAAAGAGAGGAGCAGAGCACTGGGACCCGTTTGACAAAAACCGGCTTCCCACGGGAAAGTCTTTCTCCACGTGCAGACATGCTCCCAGGTGCCTGGGGCAAGGGGAAGGAAATGCCATACACTGACCTGGAAGAGACCACAGGGCCCAGGCACAGTCTGAACCCTTCCCTCAACCCGGCGGTTTTGCTAGCAGGAGTTCAACCCCAACGAACACAGCCCGGAGACCCCTGGGGCAAAAACGGCTTCCGAAGAAAAATAGGTGCTTCCTGTGGAACACCTATCCCAAGTGGGGGTAGCCAGCTCAACAAAATGCCACACACCCAGGTGTAAGAAACAACATGGCCCAGGCATGGTCTAAGCCCCTCACCTCGTCCCTGTGCTTTGGGGAGCCGGAGGGACAGCCGAGGCACACGGCCCTGAGACCCCTTTGCAAAAAGCCGGCTTCCCACGGAGACAGTTTTCCTGAGGTGCAGACCCTATCCCAAGTGGTTGTGGCAAGGTAATGCAAATGCCCTCCACTTCTCTGGAAGAATCCACAGTGCCCAGCCATGTTCTAAGCCCTCCCATCCTCCCTGGGCTTCTGGCAGCAGGAGTGAAAAGAGAGGAGCAGAGCACTGGGACCCGTTTGACAAAACCCGGCTTCCCACGGGAAAGTCTTTCTCCACGTGCAGACATGCTCCCAGGTGCCTGGGGCAAGGGGAAGGAAATGCCATACACTGACCTGGAAGAGACCACAGGGCCCAGGCACAGTCTGAACCCTTCCCTCAACCCGGCGGTTTTGCTAGCAGGAGTTCAACCCCAACGAACACAGCCCGGAGACCCCTGGGGCAAAAACGGCTTCCGAAGAAAAATAGGTGCTTCCTGTGGAACACCTATCCCAAGTGGGGGTAGCCAGCTCAACAAAATGCCACACACCCAGGTGTAAGAAACAACATGGCCCAGGCATGGTCTAAGCCCCTCACCTCGTCCCTGTGCTTTGGGGAGCCGGAGGGACAGCCGAGGCACACGGCCCTGAGACCCCTTTGCAAAAAGCCGGCTTCCCACGGAGACAGTTTTCCTGAGGTGCAGACCCTATCCCAAGTGGTTGTGGCAAGGTAATGCAAATGCCCTCCACTTCTCTGGAAGAATCCACAGTGCCCAGCCATGTTCTAAGCCCTCCCATCCTCCCTGGGCTTCTGGCAGCAGGAGTGAAAAGAGAGGAGCAGAGCACTGGGACCCGTTTGACAAAACCCGGCTTCCCACGGGAAAGTCTTTCTCCACGTGCAGACATGCTCCCAGGTGCCTGGGGCAAGGGGAAGGAAATGCCATACACTGACCTGGAAGAGACCACAGGGCCCAGGCACAGTCTGAACCCTTCCCTCAACCCGGCGGTTTTGCTAGCAGGAGTTCAACCCCAACGAACACAGCCCGGAGACCCCTGGGGCAAAAACGGCTTCCGACGAACAATAGGTGCTTGCTGTGGAACACCTATCCCAAGTGGGGGTAGCCAGCTCAACAAAATGCCACACACCCATGTGTAAGAAACAACATTGCCCAGGCATGGTCTAAGCCCTTCACCTCGTCCCTGTGCTTTGGGGAGCCGGAGGGACAGCCGAGGCACATGGCCCTGAGACCCCTTTGCAAAAAGCCGGCTTCCCACGGAGACACTTTTCCTGAGGTGCAGACCCTATCCCAAGTGGTTGTGGCAAGCTAAAGCAAATGCCCTCCACTTCTCTGGAAGAAACCACAGTGCCCAGCCATGTTCTAAGCCCTCCCATCCTCCCTGGGCTTCTGGCAGCAGGAGTGAAAAGAGAGGAGCAGAGCACTTGGACCCGTTTGACAAAACCCGGCTTCCCACGGGAAAGTCTTTCTCCACGCGCAGACATGCTCCCAGGTGCCTGGGGAAGGGGAAGGAAATGCCATACACTGACCTGGAAGAGACCACAGGGCCCAGGCACAGTCTGAACCCTTCCCTCAACCCGGCGGTTTTGCTAGCAGGAGTTCAACCCCAACGAACACAGCCCGGAGACCCCTGGGGCAAAAACGGCTTCCGACGATCAATAGGTGCTTGCTGTGGAACACCTGTCCCAAGTGGGGGAAGCCAGCTCAACAAAATGCCACACACCCAGGTGTAAGAAACAACATTGCCCAGGCATGGCCTAAGCCCCTCACCTCGTCCCTGTGCTTTGGGGAGCCGAAGAGACAGCCGAGGCCCACGGCCCTGAGACCCCTTTGCAAAAAGCCGGCTTCCCAAGGAGACACTTTTCCTGAGGTGCAGACCCTATCCCAAGTGGTTGTGGCAAGCTAAAGCAAATGCCCTCCACTTCTCTGGAAGAAACCACAGTGCCCAGCCATGTTCTAAGCCCTCCCATCCTCGCTGGGCTTCTGGCAGCAGGAGTGAAAAGAGAGGAGCAGAGCACTGGGACCCGTTTGACAAAACCCGGCTTCCCACGGGAAAGTCTTTCTCCACGTGCAGACATGCTCCCAGGTGCCTGGGGCAAGGGGAAGGAAATGCCATACACTGACCTGGAAGAGACCACAGGGCCCAGGCACAGTCTGAACCCTTCCCTCAACCCGGCGGTTTTGCTAGCAGTAGTTCAACCCCAACGAACACTGCCCGGAGACCCCTGGGGCAAAAACGGTTTCCGACGAACAATAGGTGCTTGCTGTGGAACACCTATCCCAAGTGGGGGTAGCCAGCTCAACAAAATGCCACACACCCAGGTGTAAGAAACAACATTGCCCAGGCATGGTCTAAGCCCTTCACCTCGTCCCTGTGCTTTGGGGAGCCGGAGGGACAGCCGAGGCACACGGCCCTGAGACCCCTTTGCAAAAAGCCGGCTTCCCACGGAGACAGTTTTCCTGAGGTGCAGACCCTATCCCAAGTGGTTGTGGCAAGGTAAAGCAAATGCCCTCCACTTCTCTGGAAGAAACCACAGTGCCCAGCCATGTTCTAAGCCCTCCCATCCTCCCTGGGCTTCTGGCAGCAGGAGTGAAAAGAGAGGAGCAGAGCACTGGGACCCGTTTGACAAAACCCGGCTTCCCACGGGAAAGTCTTTCTCCACGCGCAGACATGCTCCCAGGTGCCTGGGGCAAGGGGAAGGAAATGCCATACACTGACCTGGAAGAGACCACAGGGCCCAGGCACAGTCTGAACCCTTCCCTCAACCCGGCGGTTTTGCTAGCAGGAGTTCAACCCCAACGAACACAGCCCGGAGACCCCTGGGGCAAAAACGGCTTCCGACGAACAATAGGTGCTTGCTGTGGAACACCTATCCCAAGTGGGGATAGCCAGCTCAACAAAATGCCACACACCCATGTGTAAGAAACAACATTGCCCAGGCATGGTCTAAGCCCTTCACCTCGTCCCTGTGCTTTGGGGAGCCGGAGGGACAGCCGAGGCACACGGCCCTGAGACCCCTTTGCAAAAAGCCGGCTTCCTACGGAGACACATTTCCTGAGGTGCAGACCCTATCCCAAGTGGTTGTGGCAAGCTAAAGCAAATGCCCTCCACTTCTCTGGAAGAAACCACAGTGCCCAGCCATGTTCTAAGCCCTCCCATCCTCGCTGGGCTTCTGGCAGCAGGAGTGAAAAGAGAGGAGCAGAGCACTGGGACCCGTTTGACAAAACCCGGCTTCCCACGGGAAAGTCTTTCTCCACGTGCAGACATGCTCCCAGGTGCCTGGGGCAAGGGGAAGGAAATGCCATACACTGACCTGGAAGAGACCACAGGGCCCAGGCACAGTCTGAACCCTTCCCTCAACCCGGCGGTTTTGCTAGCAGGAGTTCAACCCCAACGAACACTGCCCGGAGACCCCTGGGGCAAAAACGGCTTCCGACGAACAATAGGTGCTTGCTGTGGAACACCTATCCCAAGTGGGGGTAGCCAGCTCAACAAAATGCCACACACCCAGGTGTAAGAAACAACATTGCCCAGGCATGGTCTAAGCCCCTCACCTCGTCCCTGTGCTTTGGGGAGCCGGAGGGACAGCCGAGGCACACGGCCCTGAGACCCCTTTGCAAAAAGCCGGCTTCCCACGGAGACAGTTTTCCTGAGGTGAAGACCCTATCCCAAGTGGTTGTGGCAAGCTAAAGCAAATGCCCTCCACTTCTCTGGAAGAAACCACAGTGCCCAGCCATGTTCTAAGCCCTCCCATCCTCCCTGGGCTTCTGGCAGCAAGAGTGAAAAGAGAGGAGCAGAGCACTGGGACCCGTTTGACAAAACCCGGCTTCCCACGGGAAAGTCTTTCTCCACGTGCAGACATGCTCCCAGGTGCCTGTGGCAAGGGGAAGGAAATGCCATACAGTGACCTGGAAGAGACCACAGGGCCCAGGCACAGTCTGAACCCTTCCCTCAACCCGGCGGTTTTGCTAGCAGGAGTTCAACCCCAACGAAAACAGCCCGGAGACCCCTGGGGCAAAAACGGCTTCCGACGAACAATAGGTGCTTGCTGTGGAACACCTATCCCAAGTGGGGGTAGCCAGCTCAACAAAATGCCACACACCCAGGTGTAAGAAACAACATTGCCCAGGCATGGTCTAAGCCCCTCACCTCGTCCCTGTGCTTTGGGGAGCCGGAGGGACAGCCGAGGCCCACGGCCCTGAGACCCCTTTGCAAAAAGCCGGCTTCCCACGGAGACAGTTTTCCTGAGGTGCAGACCCTATCCCAAGTGGTTGTGGCAAGCTAAAGCAAATGCCCTCCACTTCTCTGGAAGAAACCACAGTGCCCAGCCATGTTCTAAGCCCTCCCATCCTCCATGGGCTTCTGGCAGCAAGAGTGAAAAGAGAGGAGCAGAGCACTGGGACCCGTTTGACAAAACCCGGCTTCCCACGGGAAAGTCTTTCTCCACGTGCAGACATGCTCCCAGGTGCCTGGGGCAAGGGGAATGAAATGCCATACACTGACCTGGAAGAGACCACAGGGCCCAGGCACAGTCTGAACCCTTCCCTCAACCCGGCGGTTTTGCTAGCAGGAGTTCAACCCCAACGAACACAGCCCGGAGACCCCTGGGGCAAAAACGGCTTCCGACGAACAATAGGTGCTTGCTGTGGAACACCTATCCCAAGTGGGGGTAGCCAGCTCAACAAAATGCCACACACCCAGGTGTAAGAAACAACATTGCCCAGGCATGGTCTAAGCCCCTCACCTCGTCCCTGTGCTTTGGGGAGCCGGAGGGACAGCCGAGGCACACGGCCCTGAGACCCCTTTGCAAAAAGCCGGCTTCCCACGGAGACAGTTTTCCTGAGGTGCAGACCCTATCCCAAGTGGTTGTGGCAAGCTAAAGCAAATGACCTCCACTTCTCTGGAAGAAACCACAGTGCCCAGCCATGTTCTAAGCCCTCCCATCCTCCCTGGGCTTCTGGCAGCAGGAGTGAAAAGAGAGGAGCAGAGCACTGGGACCCGTTTGACAAAACCCGGCTTCCCACGGGAAAGTCTTTCTCCACGCGCAGACATGCTCCCAGGTGCCTGGGGCAAGGGGAAGGAAATGCCATACACTGACCTGGAAGAGACCACAGGGCCCAGGCACAGTCTGAACCCTTCCCTCAACCCGGCGGTTTTGCTAGCAGGAGTTCAACCCCAACGAACATAGCCCGGAGACCCCTGGGGCAAAAACGGCTTCCGACGAACAATAGGTGCTTGCTGTGGAACACCTATCCCAAGTGGGGGTAGCCAGCTCAACAAAATGCCACACACCCAGGTGTAAGAAACAACATTGCCCAGGCATGGTCTAAGCCCCTCACCTCGTCCCTGTGCTTTGGGGAGCCGGAGGGACAGCCGAGGCACACGGCCCTGAGACCCCTTTGCAAAAAGCCGGCTTCCCACGGAGACAGTTTTCCTGAGGTGCAGACCCTATCCCAAGTGGTTGTGGCAAGGTAAAGCAAATGCCCTCCACTTCTCTGGAAGAAACCACAGTGCCCAGCCATGTTCTAAGCCCTCCCATCCTCCCTGGGCTTCTGGCAGCAGGAGTGAAAAGAGAGGAGCAGAGCACTGGGACCCGTTTGACAAAACCCGGCTTCCCACGGGAAAGTCTTTCTGCACGCGCAGACATGCTCCCAGGTGCCTGGGGCAAGGGGAAGGAAATGCCATACACTGACCTGGAAGAGACCACAGGGCCCAGGCACAGTCTGAACCCTTCCCTCAACCCGGCGGTTTTGCTAGCAGGAGTTCAACCCCAACGAACACAGCCCGGAGACCCCTGGGGCAAAAACGGCTTCCGACGATCAATAGGTGCTTGCTGTGGAACACCTGTCCCAAGTGGGGGAAGCCAGCTCAACAAAATGCCACACACCCAGGTGTAAGAAACAACATTGCCCAGGCATGGTCTAAGCCCCTCACCTCGTCCCTGTGCTTTGGGGAGCCGTAGAGACAGCCGAGGCCCACGGCCCTGAGACCCCTTTGCAAAAAGCCGGCTTCCCAAGGAGACACTTTTCCTGAGGTGCAGACCCTATCCCAAGTGGTTGTGGCAAGCTAAAGCAAATGCCCTCCACTTCTCTGGAAGAAACCACAGTGCCCAGCCATGTTCTAAGCCCTCCCATCCTCCCTGGGCTTCTGGCAGCAGGAGTGAAAAGAGAGGAGCAGAGCACTGGGACCCGTTTGACAAAACCCGGCTTCCCACGGGAAAGTCTTTCTCCACGTGCAGACATGCTCCCAGGTGCCTGGGGCAAGGGGAAGGAAATGCCATACACTGACCTGGAAGAGACCACAGGGCCCAGGCACAGTCTGAACCCTTCCCTCAACCCGGCGGTTTTGCTAGCAGTAGTTCAACCCCAACGAACACAGCCCGGAGACCCCTGGGGCAAAAACGGCTTCCGACGAACAATAGGTGCTTGCTGTGGAACACCTATCCCAAGTGGGGGTAGCCAGCTCAACAAAATGCCACACACCCAGGTGTAAGAAACAACATTGCCCAGGCATGGTCTAAGCCCCTCACCTCGTCCCTGTGCTTTGGGGAGCCGGAGGGACAGTCGAGGCACACGGCCCTGACACCCCTTTGCAAAAAGCCGGCTTCCCCTGGAGACAGTTTTCCTGAGGTGCAGACCCTATCCCAAGTGGTTGTGGCAAGGTAAAGCAAATGCCCTCCACTTCTCTGGAAGAAACCACAGTGCCCAGCCATGTTCTAAGCCCTCCCATCCTCCCTGGGCTTCTGGCAGCAGGAGTGAAAAGAGAGGAGCAGAGCACTGGGACCCGTTTGACAAAACCCGGCTTCCCACGGGAAAGTCTTTCTCCACGCGCAGACATGCTCCCAGGTGCCTGGGGCAAGGGGAAGGAAAAGCCATACACTGACCTGGAAGAGACCACAGGGCCCAGGCACAGTCTGAACCCTTCCCTCAACCCGGCGGTTTTGCTAGCAGGAGTTCAACCCCAACGAACACAGCCCGGAGACCCCTGGGGCAAAAACGGCTTCCGACGAACAATAGGTGCTTGCTGTGGAACACCTATGCCAAGTGGGGGAAGCCAGCTCAACAAAATGCCACACACCCAGGTGTAAGAAACAACATTGCCCAGGCATGGTCTAAGCCCCTCACCTCGTCCCTGTGCTTTGGGGAGCCGGAGGGACAGCCGAGGCACACGGCCCTGAGACCCCTTTGCAAAAAGCCGGCTTTCCACGGAGACACTTTTCCTGAGGTGCAGACCCTATCCCAAGTGGTTGTGGCAAGCTAAAGCAAATGACCTCCACTTCTCTGGAAGAAACCACAGTGCCCAGCCATGTTCTAAGCCCTCCCATCCTCCCTGGGCTTCTGGCAGCAGGAGTGAAAAGAGAGGAGCAGAGCACTGGGACCCGTTTGACAAAACCCGGCTTCCCACGGGAAAGTCTTTCTCCACGCGCAGACATGCTCCCAGGTGCCTGGGGCAAGGGGAAGGAAATGCCATACACTGACCTGGAAGAGACCACAGGGCCCAGGCACAGTCTGAACCCTTCCCTCAACCCGGCGGTTTTGCTAGCAGGAGTTCAACCCCAACGAACACAGCCCGGAGACCCCTGGGGCAAAAACGGCTTCCGAAGAAAAATAGGTGCTTCCTGTGGAACACCTATCCCAAGTGGGGGTAGCCAGCTCAACAAAATGCCACACACCCAGGTGTAAGAAACAACATTGCCCAGGCATGGTCTAAGCCCCTCACCTCGTCCCTGTGCTTTGGGGAGCCGGAGGGACAGTCGAGGCACACGGCCCTGACACCCCTTTGCAAAAAGCCGGCTTCCCACGGAGACAGTTTTCCTGAGGTGCAGACCCTATCCCAAGTGGTTGTGGCAAGGTAAAGCAAATGCCCTCCACTTCTCTGGAAGAAACCACAGTGCCCAGCCATGTTCTAAGCCCTCCCATCCTCCCTGGGCTTCTGGCAGCAGGAGTGAAAAGAGAGGAGCAGAGCACTGGGACCCGTTTGACAAAACCCGGCTTCCCACGGGAAAGTCTTTCTCCACGCGCAGACATGCTCCCAGGTGCCTGGGGCAAGGGGAAGGAAAAGCCATACACTGACCTGGAAGAGACCACAGGGCCCAGGCACAGTCTGAACCCTTCCCTCAACCCGGCGGTTTTGCTAGCAGGAGTTCAACCCCAACGAACACAGCCCGGAGACCCCTGGGGCAAAAACGGCTTCCGACGAACAATAGGTGCTTGCTGTGGAACACCTATCCCAAGTGGGGGTAGCCAGCTCAACAAAATGCCACACACCCAGGTGTAAGAAACAACATGGCCCAGGCATGGTCTAAGCCCCTCACCTCGTCCCTGTGCTTTGGGGAGCCGGAGGGACAGCCGAGGCACACGGCCCTGAGACCCCTTTGCAAAAAGCCGGCTTCCCAAGGAGACACTTTTCCTGAGGTGCAGACCCTATCCCAAGTGGTTGTGGCAAGCTAAAGCAAATGCCCTCCACTTCTCTGGAAGAAACCACAGTGCCCAGCCATGTTCTAAGCCCTCCCATCCTTGCTGGGCTTCTGGCAGCAGGAGTGAAAAGAGAGGAGCAGAGCACTGGGACCCGTTTGACAAAACCCGGCTTCCCACGGGAAAGTCTTTCTCCACGTGCAGACATGCTCCCAGGTGCCTGGGGCAAGGGGAAGGAAATGCCATACACTGACCTGGAAGAGACCACAGGGCCCAGGCACAGTCTGAACCCTTCCCTCAACCCGGCGGTTTTGCTAGCAGTAGTTCAACCCCAACGAACACTGCCCGGAGACCCCTGGGGCAAAAATGGTTTCCGACGAACAATAGGTGCTTCCTGTGGAACACCTATCCCAAGTGGGGGTAGCCAGCTCAACAAAATGCCACACACCCAGGTGTAAGAAACAACATTGCCCAGGCATGGTCTAAGCCCTTCACCTCGTCCCTGTGCTTTGGGGAGCCGGAGGGACAGCCGAGGCACACGGCCCTGAGACCCCTTTGCAAAAAGCCGGCTTCCCACGGAGACAGTTTTCCTGAGGTGCAGACCCTATCCCAAGTGGTTGTGGCAAGGTAAAGCAAATGCCCTCCACTTCTCTGGAAGAAACCACAGTGCCCAGCCATGTTCTAAGCCCTCCCATCCTCCCTGGGCTTCTGGCAGCAGGAGTGAAAAGAGAGGAGCAGAGCACTGGGACCCGTTTGACAAAACCCGGCTTCCCACGGGAAAGTCTTTCTCCACGCGCAGACATGCTCCCAGGTGCCTGGGGCAAGGGGAAGGAAATGCCATACACTGACCTGGAAGAGACCACAGGGCCCAGGCACAGTCTGAACCCTTCCCTCAACCCGGCGGTTTTGCTAGCAGGAGTTCAACCCCAACGAACACAGCCCGGAGACCCCTGGGGCAAAAACGGCTTCCGACGAACAATAGGTGCTTGCTGTGGAACACCTATCCCAAGTGGGGATAGCCAGCTCAACAAAATGCCACACACCCATGTGTAAGAAACAACATTGCCCAGGCATGGTCTAAGCCCTTCACCTCGTCCCTGTGCTTTGGGGAGCCGGAGGGACAGCCGAGGCACACGGCCCTGAGACCCCTTTGCAAAAAGCCGGCTTCCCACGGAGACACATTTCTTGAGGTGCAGACCCTATCCCAAGTGGTTGTGGCAAGCTAAAGCAAATGCCCTCCACTTCTCTAGAAGAAACCACAGTGCCCAGCCATGTTCTAAGCCCTCCCATCCTCGCTGGGCTTCTGGCAGCAGGAGTGAAAAGAGAGGAGCAGAGCACTGGGACCCGTTTGACAAAACCCGGCTTCCCACGGGAAAGTCTTTCTCCACGTGCAGACATGCTCCCAGGTGCCTGGGGCAAGGGGAAGGAAATGCCATACACTGACCTGGAAGAGACCACAGGGCCCAGGCACAGTCTGAACCCTTCCCTCAACCCGGCGGTTTTGCTAGCAGGAGTTCAACCCCAACGAACACTGCCCGGAGACCCCTGGGGCAAAAACGGCTTCCGAGGAACAATAGGTGCTTGCTGTGGAACACCTATCCCAAGTGGGGGTAGCCAGCTCAACAAAATGCCACACACCCAGGTGTAAGAAACAACATTGCCCAGGCATGGTCTAAGCCCCTCACCTCGTCCCTGTGCTTTGGGGAGCCGGAGGGACAGCCGAGGCACACGGCCCTGAGACCCCTTTGCAAAAAGCCGGCTTCCCACGGAGACAGTTTTCCTGAGGTGCAGACCCTATCCCAAGTGGTTGTGGCAAGGTAAAGCAAATGCCCTCCACTTCTCTGGAAGAAACCACAGTGCCCAGCCATGTTCTAAGCCCTCCCATCCTCCCTGGGCTTCTGGCAGCAAGAGTGAAAAGAGAGGAGCAGAGCACTGGGACCCGTTTGACAAAACCCGGCTTCCCACGGGAAAGTCTTTCTCCACGTGCAGACATGCTCCCAGGTGCCTGGGGCAAGGGGAAGGAAATGCCATACAGTGACCTGGAAGAGACCACAGGGCCCAGGCACAGTCTGAACACTTCCCTCAACCCGGCGGTTTTGCTAGCAGGAGTTCAACCGCAACGAAAACAGCCCGGAGACCCCTGGGGCAAAAACGCCTTCCGACGAACAATAGGTGCTTGCTGTGGAACACCTATCCCAAGTGGGGGTAGCCAGCTCAACAAAATGCCACACACCCAGGTGTAAGAAACAACATTGCCCAGGCATGGTCTAAGCCCCTCACCTCGTCCCTGTGCTTTGGGGAGCCGGAGGGACAGCCGAGGCCCACGGCCCTGAGACCCCTTTGCAAAAAGCCGGCTTCCCACGGAGACAGTTTTCCTGAGGTGCAGACCCTATCCCAAGTGGTTGTGGCAAGCTAAAGCAAATGCCCTCCACTTCTCTGGAAGAAACCACAGTGCCCAGCCATGTTCTAAGCCCTCCCATCCTCCATGGGCTTCTGGCAGCAAGAGTGAAAAGAGAGGAGCAGAGCACTGGGACCCGTTTGACAAAACCCGGCTTCCCACGGGAAAGTCTTTCTCCACGTGCAGACATGCTCCCAGGTGCCTGGGGCAAGGGGAATGAAATGCCATACACTGACCTGGAAGAGACCACAGGGCCCAGGCACAGTCTGAACCCTTCCCTCAACCCGGCGGTTTTGCTAGCAGGAGTTCAACCCCAACGAACACAGCCCGGAGACCCCTGGGGCAAAAACGGCTTCCGACGAACAATAGGTGCTTGCTGTGGAACACCTATCCCAAGTGGGGGTAGCCAGCTCAACAAAATGCCACACACCCAGGTGTAAGAAACAACATTGCCCAGGCATGGTCTAAGCCCCTCACCTCGTCCCTGTGCTTTGGGGAGCCGGAGGGACAGCCGAGGCACACGGCCCTGAGACCCCTTTGCAAAAAGCCGGCTTCCCACGGAGACAGTTTTCCTGAGGTGCAGACCCTATCCCAAGTGGTTGTGGCAAGCTAAAGCAAATGCCCTCCACTTCTCTGGAAGAAACCACAGTGCCCAGCCATGTTCTAAGCCCTCCCATCCTCCCTGGGCTTCTGGCAGCAGGAGTGAAAAGAGAGGAGCAGAGCACTGGGACCCGTTTGACAAAACCCGGCTTCCCACGGGAAAGTCTTTCTCCACGCGCAGACATGCTCCCAGGTGCCTGGGGCAAGGGGAAGGAAATGCCATACACTGACCTGGAAGAGACCACAGGGCCCAGGCACAGTCTGAACCCTTCCCTCAACCCGGCGGTTTTGCTAGCAGGAGTTCAACCCCAACGAACATAGCCCGGAGACCCCTGGGGCAAAAACGGCTTCCGACGAACAATAGGTGCTTGCTGTGGAACACCTATCCCAAGTGGGGGTAGCCAGCTCAACAAAATGCCACACACCCAGGTGTAAGAAACAACATTGCCCAGGCATGGTCTAAGCCCCTCACCTCGTCCCTGTGCTTTGGGGAGCCGGAGGGACAGCCGAGGCACACGGCCCTGAGACCCCTTTGCAAAAAGCCGGCTTCCCACGGAGACAGTTTTCCTGAGGTGCAGACCCTATCCCAAGTGGTTGTGGCAAGGTAAAGCAAATGCCCTCCACTTCTCTGGAAGAAACCACAGTGCCCAGCCATGTTCTAAGCCCTCCCATCCTCCCTGGGCTTCTGGCAGCAGGAGTGAAAAGAGAGGAGCAGAGCACTGGGACCCGTTTGACAAAACCCGGCTTCCCACGGGAAAGTCTTTCTGCACGTGCAGACATGCTCCCAGGTGCCTGGGGCAAGGGGAAGGAAATGCCATACACTGACCTGGAAGAGACCACAGGGCCCAGGCACAGTCTGAACCCTTCCCTCAACCCGGCGGTTTTGCTAGCAGGAGTTCAACCCCAACGAACACAGCCCGGAGACCCCTGGGGCAAAAACGGCTTCCGACGATCAATAGGTGCTTGCTGTGGAACACCTGTCCCAAGTGGGGGAAGCCAGCTCAACAAAATGCCACACACCCAGGTGTAAGAAACAACATTGCCCAGGCATGGTCTAAGCCCCTCACCTCGTCCCTGTGCTTTGGGGAGCCGTAGAGACAGCCGAGGCCCACGGCCCTGAGACCCCTTTGCAAAAAGCCGGCTTCCCAAGGAGACACTTTTCCTGAGGTGCAGACCCTATCCCAAGTGGTTGTGGCAAGCTAAAGCAAATGCCCTCCACTTCTCTGGAAGAAACCACAGTGCCCAGCCATGTTCTAAGCCCTCCCATCCTCGCTGGGCTTCTGGCAGCAGGAGTGAAAAGAGAGGAGCAGAGCACTGGGACCCGTTTGACAAAACCCGGCTTCCCACGGGAAAGTCTTTCTCCACGTGCAGACATGCTCCCAGGTGCCTGGGGCAAGGGGAAGGAAATGCCATACACTCACCTGGAAGAGACCACAGGGCCCAGGCACAGTCTGAACCCTTCCCTCAACCCGGCGGTTTTGCTAGCAGGAGTTCAACCCCAACGAACACTGCCCGGAGACCCCTGGGGCAAAAACGGCTTCCGACGAACAATAGGTGCTTGCTGTGGAACACCTATCCCAAGTGGGGGTAGCCAGCTCAACAAAATGCCACACACCCAGGTGTAAGAAACAACATTGCCCAGGCATGGTCTAAGCCCCTCACCTCGTCCCTGTGCTTTGGGGAGCCGGAGGGACAGCCGAGGCACACGGCCCTGAGACCCCTTTGCAAAAAGCTGGCTTCCCACGGAGACAGTTTTCCTGAGGTGCAGACCCTATCCCAAGTGGTTGTGGCAAGCTAAAGCAAATGCCCTCCACTTCTCTGGAAGAAACCACAGTGCACAGCCATGTTCTAAGCCCTCCCATCCTCCATGGGCTTCTGGCAGCAGGAGTGAAAAGAGAGGAGCAGAGCACTGGGACCCGTTTGACAAAACCCGGCTTCCCACGGGAAAGTCTTTCTCCACGCGCAGACATGCTCCCAGGTGCCTGGGGCAAGGGGAAGGAAATGCCATACACTGACCTGGAAGAGACCACAGGGCCCAGGCACAGTCTGAACCCTTCCCTCAACCCGGCGGTTTTGCTAGCAGGAGTTCAACCCCAACGAACACAGCCCGGAGACCCCTGGGGCAAAAACGGCTTCCGACGATCAATAGGTGCTTGCTGTGGAACACCTGTCCCAAGTGGGGGAAGCCAGCTCAACAAAATGCCACACACCCAGGTGTAAGAAACAACATTGCCCAGGCATGGTCTAAGCCCCTCACCTCGTCCCTGTGCTTTGGGGAGCCGTAGAGACAGCCGAGGCCCACGGCCCTGAGACCCCTTTGCAAAAAGCCGGCTTCCCAAGGAGACACTTTTCCTGATGTGCAGACCCTATCCCAAGTGGTTGTGGCAAGCTAAAGCAAATGCCCTCCACTTCTCTGGAAGAAACCACAGTGCCCAGCCATGTTCTAAGCCCTCCCATCCTCGCTGGGCTTCTGGCAGCAGGAGTGAAAAGAGAGGAGCAGAGCACTGGGACCCGTTTGACAAAACCCGGCTTCCCACGGGAAAGTCTTTCTCCACGTGCAGACATGCTCCCAGGTGCCTGGGGCAAGGGGAAGGAAATGCCATACACTGACCTGGAAGAGACCACAGGGCCCAGGCACAGTCTGAACCCTTCCCTCAACCCGGCGGTTTTGCTAGCAGTAGTTCAACCCCAACGAACACTGCCCGGAGACCCCTGGGGCAAAAACGGCTTCCGACGAACAATAGGTGCTTGCTGTGGAACACCTATCCCACGTGGGGGTAGCCAGCTCAACAAAATGCCACACACCCAGGTGTAAGAAACAACATTGCCCAGGCATGGTCTAAGCCCCTCACCTCGTCCCTGTGCTTTGGGGAGCCGGAGGGACAGCCGAGGCACACGGCCCTGAGACCCCTTTGCAAAAAGCTGGCTTCCCACGGAGACAGTTTTCCTGAGGTGCAGACCCTATCCCAAGTGGTTGTGGCAAGCTAAAGCAAATGCCCTCCACTTCTCTGGAAGAAACCACAGTGCCCAGCCATGTTCTAAGCCCTCCCATCCTCCCTGGGCTTCTGGCAGCAGGAGTGAAAAGAGAGGAGCAGAGCACTGGGACCCGTTTGACAAAACCCGGCTTCCCACGGGAAAGTCTTTCTCCACGTGCAGACATGCTCCCAGGTGCCTGGGGCAAGGGGAAGGAAATGCCATACACTGACCTGGAAGAGACCACAGGGCCCAGGCACAGTCTGAACCCTTCCCTCAACCCGGCGGTTTTGCTAGCAGGAGTTCAACCCAAACGAACACAGCCCGGAGACCCCTGGGGCAAAAACGGCTTCCGACGATCAATAGGTGCTTGCTGTGGAACACCTATCCCAAGTGGGGGTAGCCAGCTCAACAAAATGCCACACACCCAGGTGTAAGAAACAACATTGCCCAGGCATGGTCTAAGCCCCTCACCTCGTCCCTGTGCTTTGGGGAGCCGGAGGGACAGCCGAGGCACACGGCCCTGAGACCCCTTTGCAAAAAGCCGGCTTCCCACGGAGACAGTTTTCCTGAGGTGCAGACCCTATCCCAAGTGGTTGTGGCAAGCTAAAGCAAATGCCCTCCACTTCTCTGGAAGAAACCACAGTGCCCAGCCATGTTCTAAGCCCTCCCATCCTCCCTGGGCTTCTGGCAGCAAGAGTGAAAAGAGAGGAGCAGAGCACTGGGACCCGTTTGACAAAACCCGGCTTCCCACGGGAAAGTCTTTCTCCACGTGCAGACATGCTCCCAGGTGCCTGGGGCAAGGGGAAGGAAATGCCATACACTGACCTGGAAGAGACCACAGGGCCCAGGCACAGTCTGAACACTTCCCTCAACCCGGCGGTTTTGCTAGCAGGAGTTCAACCCCAACGAACACAGCCCGGAGACCCCTGGGGCAAAAACGGCTTCCGACGAACAATAGGTGCTTGCTGTGGAACACCTATCCCAAGTGGGGGTAGCCAGCTCAACAAAATGCCACACACCCATGTGTAAGAAACAACATTGCCCAGGCATGGTCTAAGCCCTTCACCTCGTCCCTGTGCTTTGGGGAGCCGGAGGGACAGCCGAGGCACACGGCCCTGAGACCCCTTTGCAAAAAGCCGGCTTCCCACGGAGACACATTTCCTGAGGTGCAGACCCTATCCCAAGTGGTTGTGGCAAGCTAAAGCAAATGCCCTCCACTTCTCTGGAAGAAACCACAGTGCACAGCCATGTTCTAAGCCCTCCCATCCTCCATGGGCTTCTGGCAGCAGGAGTGAAAAGAGAGGAGCAGAGCACTTGGACCCGTTTGACAAAACCCGGCTTCCCACGGGAAAGTCTTTCTCCACGCGCAGACATGCTCCCAGGTGCCTGTGGCAAGGGGAAGGAAATGCCATACACTGACCTGGAAGAGACCACAGGGCCCAGGCACAGTCTGAACCCTTCCCTCAACCCGGCGGTTTTGCTAGCAGGAGTTCAACCCCAACGAACACAGCCCGGAGACCCCTGGGGCAAAAACGGCTTCCGACGATCAATAGGTGCTTGCTGTGGAACACCTGTCCCAAGTGGGGGAAGCCAGCTCAACAAAATGCCACACACCCAGGTGTAAGAAACAACATTGCCCAGGCATGGTCTAAGCCCCTCACCTCGTCCCTGTGCTTTGGGGAGCCGTAGAGACAGCCGAGGCCCACGGCCCTGAGACCCCTTTGCAAAAAGCCGGCTTCCCAAGGAGACACTTTTCCTGATGTGCAGACCCTATCCCAAGTGGTTGTGGCAAGCTAAAGCAAATGCCCTCCACTTCTCTGGAAGAAACCACAGTGCCCAGCCATGTTCTAAGCCCTCCCATCCTCGCTGGGCTTCTGGCAGCAGGAGTGAAAAGAGAGGAGCAGAGCACTGGGACCCGTTTGACAAAACCCGGCTTCCCACGGGAAAGTCTTTCTCCACGTGCAGACATGCTCCCAGGTGCCTGGGGCAAGGGGAAGGAAATGCCATACACTGACCTGGAAGAGACCACAGGGCCCAGGCACAGTCTGAACCCTTCCCTCAACCCGGCGGTTTTGCTAGCAGTAGTTCAACCCCAACGAACACTGCCCGGAGACCCCTGGGGCAAAAACGGCTTCCGACGAACAAAAGGTGCTTGCTGTGGAACACCTATCCCACGTGGGGGTAGCCAGCTCAACAAAATGCCACACACCCAGGTGTAAGAAACAACATTGCCCAGGCATGGTCTAAGCCCCTCACCTCGTCCCTGTGCTTTGGGGAGCCGGAGGGACAGCCGAGGCACACGGCCCTGAGACCCCTTTGCAAAAAGCTGGCTTCCCACGGAGACAGTTTTCCTGAGGTGCAGACCCTATCCCAAGTGGTTGTGGCAAGCTAAAGCAAATGCCCTCCACTTCTCTGGAAGAAACCACAGTGCCCAGCCATGTTCTAAGCCCTCCCATCCTCCCTGGGCTTCTGGCAGCAGGAGTGAAAAGAGAGGAGCAGAGCACTGGGACCCGTTTGACAAAACCCGGCTTCCCACGGGAAAGTCTTTCTCCACGTGCAGACATGCTCCCAGGTGCCTGGGGCAAGGGGAAGGAAATGCCATACACTGACCTGGAAGAGACCACAGGGCCCAGGCACAGTCTGAACCCTTCCCTCAACCCGGCGGTTTTGCTAGCAGGAGTTCAACCCAAACGAACACAGCCCGGAGACCCCTGGGGCAAAAACGGCTTCCGACGATCAATAGGTGCTTGCTGTGGAACACCTATCCCAAGTGGGGGTAGCCAGCTCAACAAAATGCCACACACCCAGGTGTAAGAAACAACATTGCCCAGGCATGGTCTAAGCCCCTCACCTCGTCCCTGTGCTTTGGGGAGCCGGAGGGACAGCCGAGGCACACGGCCCTGAGACCCCTTTGCAAAAAGCCGGCTTCCCACGGAGACAGTTTTCCTGAGGTGCAGACCCTATCCCAAGTGGTTGTGGCAAGCTAAAGCAAATGCCCTCCACTTCTCTGGAAGAAACCACAGTGCCCAGCCATGTTCTAAGCCCTCCCATCCTCCCTGGGCTTCTGGCAGCAAGAGTGAAAAGAGAGGAGCAGAGCACTGGGACCCGTTTGACAAAACCCGGCTTCCCACGGGAAAGTCTTTCTCCACGTGCAGACATGCTCCCAGGTGCCTGGGGCAAGGGGAAGGAAATGCCATACACTGACCTGGAAGAGACCACAGGGCCCAGGCACAGTCTGAACACTTCCCTCAACCCGGCGGTTTTGCTAGCAGGAGTTCAACCCCAACGAACACAGCCCGGAGACCCCTGGGGCAAAAACGGCTTCCGACGAACAATAGGTGCTTGCTGTGGAACACCTATCCCAAGTGGGGGTAGCCAGCTCAACAAAATGCCACACACCCAGGTGTAAGAAACAACATTGCCCAGGCATGGTCTAAGCCCCTCACCTCGTCCCTGTGCTTTGGGGAGCCGGAGGGACAGCCGAGGCCCACGGCCCTGAGACCCCTTTGCAAAAAGCCGGCTTCCCACGGAGACAGTTTTCCTGAGGTGCAGACCCTATCCCAAGTGGTTGTGGCAAGCTAAAGCAAATGCCCTCCACTTCTCTGGAAGAAACCACAGTGCCCAGCCATGTTCTAAGCCCTCCCATCCTCCCTGGGCTTCTGGCAGCAAGAGTGAAAAGAGAGGAGCAGAGCACTGGGACCCGTTTGACAAAACCCGGCTTCCCACGGGAAAGTCTTTCTCCACGTGCAGACATGCTCCCAGGTGCCTGGGGCAAGGGGAAGGAAATGCCATACACTGACCTGGAAGAGACCACAGGGCCCAGGCACAGTCTGAACCCTTCCCTCAACCCGGCGGTTTTGCTAGCAGGAGTTCAACCCCAACGAACACAGCCCGGAGACCCCTGGGGCAAAAACGGCTTCCGACGAACAATAGGTGCTTGCTGTGGAACACCTATCCCAAGTGGGGGTAGCCAGCTCAACAAAATGCCACACACCCAGGTGTAAGAAACAACATTGCCCAGGCATGGTCTAAGCCCCTCACCTCGTCCCTGTGCTTTGGGGAGCCGGAGGGACAGCCGAGGCACACGGCCCTGAGACCCCTTTGCAAAAAGCCGGCTTTCCACGGAGACAGTTTTCCTGAGGTGCAGACCCTATCCCAAGTGGTTGTGGCAAGCTAAAGCAAATGCCCTCCACTTCTCTGGAAGAAACCACAGTGCCCAGCCATGTTCTAAGCCCTCCCATCCTCCCTGGGCTTCTGGCAGCAGGAGTGAAAAGAGAGGAGCAGAGCACTGGGACCCGGTTGACAAAACCCGGCTTCCCACAGGAAAGTCTTTCTCCACGCGCAGACATGCTCCCAGGTGCCTGGGGCAAGGGGAAGGAAATGCCATACACTGACCTGGAAGAGACCACAGGGCCCAGGCACAGTCTGAACCCTTCCCTCAACCCGGCGGTTTTGCTAGCAGGAGTTCAACCCCAACGAACACAGCCCGGAGACCCCTGGGGCAAAAACGGCTTCCGACGAACAATAGGTGCTTGCTGTGGAACACCTATCCCAAGTGGGGGTAGCCAGCTCAACAAAATGCCACACACCCAGGTGTAAGAAACAACATTGCCCAGGCATGGTCTAAGCCCCTCACCTCGTCCCTGTGCTTTGGGGAGCCGGAGGGACAGCCGAGGCACACGGCCCTGAGACCCCTTTGCAAAAAGCCGGCTTCCCACGGAGACAGTTTTCCTGAGGTGCAGACCCTATCCCAAGTGGTTGTGGCAAGCTAAAGCAAATGCCCTCCACTTCTCTGGAAGAAACCACAGTGCCCAGCCATGTTCTAAGCCCTCCCATCCTCCCTGGGCTTCTGGCAGCAAGAGTGAAAAGAGAGGAGCAGAGCACTGGGACCCGTTTGACAAAACCCGGCTTCCCACGGGAAAGTCTTTCTCCACGTGCAGACATGCTCCCAGGTGCCTGGGGCAAGGGGAAGGAAATGCCATACACTGACCTGGAAGAGACCACAGGGCCCAGGCACAGTCTGAACCCTTCCCTCAACCCGGCGGTTTTGCTAGCAGGAGTTCAACCCCAACGAACACAGCCCGGAGACCCCTGGGGCAAAAACGGCTTCCGACGAACAATAGGTGCTTGCTGTGGAACACCTATCCCAAGTGGGGGTAGCCAGCTCAACAAAATGCCACACACCCAGGTGTAAGAAACAACATTGCCCAGGCATGGTCTAAGCCCTTCACCTCGTCCCTGTGCTTTGGGGAGCCGGACGGACAGCCGAGGCACACGGCCCTGAGACCCCTTTGCAAAAAGCCGGCTTCCCACGGAGACAGTTTTCCTGAGGGGCAGACCCTATCCCAAGTGGTTGTGGCAAGGTAAAGCAAATGCCCTCCACTTCTCTGGAAGAAACCACAGTGCCCAGCCATGTTCTAAGCCCTCCCATCCTCCCTGGGCTTCTGGCAGCAGGAGTGAAAAGAGAGGAGCAGAGCACTGGGACCCGTTTGACAAAACCCGGCTTCCCACGGGAAAGTCTTTCTCCACGTGCAGACATGCTCCCAGGTGCCTGTGGCAAGGGGAAGGAAATGCCATACACTGACCTGGAAGAGACCACAGGGCCCAGGCACAGTATGAACCCTTCCCTCAACCCGGCGGTTTTGCTAGCAGGAGTTCAACCCCAACGAACACAGCCCGGAGACCCCTGGGGCAAAAACGGCTTCCGAAGAAAAATAGGTGCTTCCTGTGGAACACCTATCCCAAGTGGGGGTAGCCAGCTCAACAAAATGCCACACACCCATGTGTAAGAAACAACATTGCCCAGGCATGGTCTAAGCCTTCACCTCGTCCCTGTGCTTTGGGGAGCCGGAGGGACAGCCGAGGCACACGGCCCTGAGACCCCTTTGCAAAAAGCCGGCTTCCCACGGAGACAGTTTTCCTGAGGTGCAGACCCTATCCCAAGTGGTTGTGGCAAGCTAAAGCAAATGCCCTCCACTTCTCTGGAAGAAACCACAGTGCCCAGCCATGTTCTAAGCCCTCCCATCCTCCCTGGGCTTCTGGCAGCAGGAGTGAAAAGAGAGGAGCAGAGCACTGGGACCCGTTTGACAAAACCCGGCTTCCCACGGGAAAGTCTTTCTCCACGTGCAGACATGCTCCCAGGTGCCTGTGGCAAGGGGAAGGAAATGCCATACACTGACCTGGAAGAGACCACAGGGCCCAGGCACAGTATGAACCCTTCCCTCAACCCGGCGGTTTTGCTAGCAGGAGTTCAACCCCAACGAACACAGCCCGGAGACCCCTGGGGCAAAAACGGCTTCCGAAGAAAAATAGGTGCTTCCTGTGGAACACCTATCCCAAGTGGGGGTAGCCAGCTCAACAAAATGCCACACACCCATGTGTAAGAAACAACATTGCCCAGGCATGGTCTAAGCCTTCACCTCGTCCCTGTGCTTTGGGGAGCCGGAGGGACAGCCGAGGCACACGGCCCTGAGACCCCTTTGCAAAAAGCCGGCTTCCCACGGAGACAGTTTTCCTGAGGTGCAGACCCTATCCCAAGTGGTTGTGGCAAGCTAAAGCAAATGCCCTCCACTTCTCTGGAAGAAACCACAGTGCCCAGCCATGTTCTAAGCCCTCCCATCCTCCCTGGGCTTCTGGCAGCAAGAGTGAAAAGAGAGGAGGAGAGCACTGGGACCCGTTTGACAAAACCCGGCTTCCCACGGGAAAGTCTTTCTCCACGTGCAGACATGCTCCCAGGTGCCTGTGGCAAGGGGAAGGAAATGCCATACACTGACCTGGAAGAGACCACAGGGCCCAGGCACAGTCTGAACCCTTCCCTCAACCCGGCGGTTTTGCTAGCAGGAGTTCAACCCCAACGAACACAGCCCGGAGACCCCTGGGGCAAAAACGGCTTCCGACGATCAATAGGTGCTTGCTGTGGAACACCTATCCCAAGTGGGGGAAGCCAGCTCAACAAAATGCCACACACCCAGGTGTAAGAAACAACATTGCCCAGGCATGGTCTAAGCCCCTCACCTCGTCCCTGTGCTTTGGGGAGCCGGAGGGACAGCCGAGGCACACGGCCCTGAGACCCCTTTGCAAAAAGCCGGCTTCCTACAGCGACAGTTTTCCTGAGGTGCAGACCCTATCCCAAGTGGTTGTGGCAAGGTAAAGCAAATGCCCTCCACTTCTCTGGAGGAAACCACAGTGCCCAGGCATGTTCTAAGCCCTCCCATCCTCCCTGGGCTTCTGGCAGCAGGAGTGAAAAGAGAGGAGCAGAGCACTGGGACCCGTTTGACAAAACCCGGCTTCCCACGGGAAAGTCTTTCTCCACGTGCAGACATGCTCCCAGGTGCCTGGGGCAAGGGGAAGGAAATGCCATACACTGACCTGGAAGAGACCACAGGGCCCAGGCACAGTCTGAACCCTTCCCTCAACCCGGCGGTTTTGCTAGCAGGAGTTCAACCCCAACGAACACAACCCGGAGACCCCTGGGGCAAAAACGGCTTCCGAAGAAAAATAGGTGCTTGCTGTGGAACACCTATCCCAAGTGGGGGTAGCCAGCTCAACAAAATGCCACACACCCAGGTGTAAGAAACAACATTGCCCAGGCATGGTCTAAGCCCCTCACCTCGTCCCTGTGCTTTGGGGAGCCGGAGGGACAGCCGAGGCACACGGCCCTGAGACCCCTTTGCAAAAAGCCGGCTTCCCACGGAGACAGTTTTCCTGAGGTGCAGACCCTATCCCAAGTGGTTGTGGCAAGGTAAAGCAAATGCCCTCCACTTCTCTGGAAGAATCCACAGTGCCCAGCCATGTTCTAAGCCCTCCCATCCTCCCTGGGCTTCTGGCAGCAGGAGTGAAAAGAGAGGAGCAGAGCACTGGGACCCGTTTGACAAAAACCGGCTTCCCACGGGAAAGTCTTTCTCCACGTGCAGACATGCTCCCAGGTGCCTGTGGCAAGGGGAAGGAAATGCCATACACTGACCTGGAAGAGACCACAGGGCCCAGGCACAGTATGAACCCTTCCCTCAACCCGGCGGTTTTGCTAGCAGGAGTTCAACCCCAACGAACACAGCCCGGAGACCCCTGGGGCAAAAACGGCTTCCGAAGAAAAATAGGTGCTTCCTGTGGAACACCTATCCCAAGTGGGGGTAGCCAGCTCAACAAAATGCCACACACCCAGGTCTAAGAAACAACATTGCCCAGGCATGGTCTAAGCCCCTCACCTCGTCCCTGTGCTTTGGGGAGCCGGAGGGACAGCCGAGGCACACGGCCCTGAGACCCCTTTGCAAAAAGCCGGCTTCCCACGGAGACAGTTTTCCTGAGGTGCAGACCCTATCCCAAGTGGTTGTGGCAAGCTAAAGCAAATGCCCTCCACTTCTCTGGAAGAAACCACAGTGCCCAGCCATGTTCTAAGCCCTCCCATCCTCCCTGGGCTTCTGGCAGCAAGAGTGAAAAGAGAGGAGGAGAGCACTGGGACCCGTTTGACAAAACCCGGCTTCCCACGGGAAAGTCTTTCTCCACGTGCAGACATGCTCCCAGGTGCCTGGTGCAAGGGGAAGGAAATGCCATACACTGACCTGGAAGAGACCACAGGGCCCAGGCACAGTCTGAACCCTTCCCTCAACCCGGCGGTTTTGCTAGCAGGAGTTCAACCCCAACGAACACAGCCCGGAGACCCCTGGGGCAAAAACGGCTTCCGACAATCAATAGGTGCTTGCTGTGGAACACCTATCCCAAGTGGGGGAAGCCAGCTCAACAAAATGCCACACACCCAGGTGTAAGAAACAACATTGCCCAGGCATGGTCTAAGCCCCTCAGCTCGTCCCTGTGCTTTGGGGAGCCGGAGGGACAGCCGAGGCACACGGCCCTGAGACCCCTTTGCAAAAAGCCGGCTTCCCACGGAGACAGTTTTCCTGAGGTGCAGACCCTATCCCAAGTGGTTGTGGCAAGGTAAAGCAAATGCCCTCCACTTCTCTGGAGGAAACCACAGTGCCCAGGCATGTTCTAAGCCCTCCCATCCTCCCTGGGCTTCTGGCAGCAGGAGTGAAAAGAGAGGAGCAGAGCACTGGGACCCGTTTGACAAAACCCGGCTTCCCACGGGAAAGTCTTTCTCCACGTGCAGACATACTCCCAGGTGCCTGTGGCAAGGGGAAGGAAATGCCATACACTGACCTGGAAGAGACCACAGGGCCCAGGCACAGTCTGAACCCTTCCCTCAACCCGGCGGTTTTGCTAGCAGGAGTTCAACCCCAACGAACACAACCCGGAGACCCCTGGGGCAAAAACGGCTTCCGAAGAAAAATAGGTGCTTGCTGTGGAACACCTATCCCAAGTGGGGGTAGCCAGCTCAACAAAATGCTACACACCCAGGTGTAAGAAACAACATGGCCCAGGCATGGTCTAAGCCCCTCACCTCGTTCCTGTGCTTTGGGGAGCCGGAGGGACAGCCGAGGCACACGGCCCTGAGACCCCTTTGCAAAAAGCCGGCTTCCCACGGAGACAGTTTTCCTGAGGTGCAGACCCTATCCCAAGTGGTTGTGGCAAGGTAAAGCAAATGCCCTCCACTTCTCTGGAAGAATCCACAGTGCCCAGCCATGTTCTAAGCCCTCCCATCCTCCCTGGGCTTCTGGCAGCAGGAGTGAAAAGAGAGGAGCAGAGCACTGGGACCCGTTTGACAAAACCCGGCTTCCCACGGGAAAGTCTTTCTCCACGTGCAGACATGCTCCCAGGTGCCTGGAGCAAGGGGAAGGAAATGCCATACACTGACCTGGAAGAGACCACAGGGCCCAGGCACAGTCTGAACCCTTCCCTCAACCCGGCGGTTTTGCTAGCAGGAGTTCAACCCCAACGAACACAGCCCGGAGACCCCTGGGGCAAAAACGGCTTCCGACGATCAATAGGTGCTTGCTGTGGAACACCTATCCCAAGTGGGGGTAGCCAGCTCAACAAAATGCCACACACCCATGTGTAAGAAACAACATTGCCCAGGCATGGTCTAAGCCCTTCACCTCGTCCCTGTGCTTTGGGGAGCCGGAGGGACAGCCGAGGCACACGGCCCTGAGACCCCTTTGCAAAAAGCCGGCTTCCCACGGAGACAGTTTTCCTGAGGTGCAGACCCTATCCCAAGTGGTTGTGGCAAGGTAAAGCAAATGCCCTCCACTTCTCTGGAAGAAACCACAGTGCCCAGCCATGTTCTAAGCCCTCCCATCCTCCCTGGGCTTCTGGCAGCAGGAGTGAAAAGAGAGGAGCAGAGCACTGGGACCCGTTTGACAAAACCCGGCTTCCCACGGGAAAGTCTTTCTCCACGCGCAGACATGCTCCCAGGTGCCTGGGGCAAGGGGAAGGAAATGCCATACACTGACCTGGAAGAGACCACAGGGCCCAGGCACAGTCTGAACCCTTCCCTCAACCCGGCGGTTTTGCTAGCAGGAGTTCAACCCCATCGAACACAGCCCGGAGACCCCTGGGGCAAAAACGGCTTCCGACGAACAATAGGTGCTTGCTGTGGAACACCTATCCCAAGTGGGGGTAGCCAGCTCAACAAAATGCCACACACCCAGGTGTAAGAAACAACATTGCCCAGGCATGGTCTAAGCCCCTCACCTCGTCCCTGTGCTTTGGGGAGCCGGAGGGACAGCCGAGGCACACGGCCCTGAGACCCCTTTGCAAAAAGCCGGCTTCCCACGGAGACAGTTTTCCTGAGGTGCAGACCCTATCCCAAGTGGTTGTGGCAAGCTAAAGCAAATGCCCTCCACTTCTCTGGAAGAAACCACAGTGCCCAGCCATGTTCTAAGCCCTCCCATCCTCGCTGGGCTTCTGGCAGCAGGAGTGAAAAGAGAGGAGCAGAGCACTGGGACCCGTTTGACAAAACCCGGCTTCCCACGGGAAAGTCTTTCTCCACGTGCAGACATGCTCCCAGGTGCCTGGGGCAAGGGGAAGGAAATGCCATACACTGACCTGGAAGAGACCACAGGGCCCAGGCACAGTCTGAACCCTTCCCTCAACCCGGCGGTTTTGCTAGCAGTAGTTCAACCCCAACGAACACTGCCCGGAGACCCCTGGGGCAAAAACGGCTTCCGACGAACAATAGGTGCTTGCTGTGGAACACCTATCCCAAGTGGAGGTAGCCAGCTCAACAAAATGCCACACACCCAGGTGTAAGAAACAACATTGCCCAGGCATGGTCTAAGCCCCTCACCTCGTCCCTGTGCTTTGGGGAGCCGGAGGGACAGCCGAGGCACACGGCCCTGAGACCCCTTTGCAAAAAGCCGGCTTCCCACGGAGACAGTTTTCCTGAGGTGCAGACCCTATCCCAAGTGGTTGTGGCAAGCTAAAGCAAATGCCCTCCACTTCTCTGGAAGAAACCACAGTGCCCAGCCATGTTCTAAGCCCTCCCATCCTCCCTGGGCTTCTGGCAGCAAGAGTGAAAAGAGAGGAGCAGAGCACTGGGACCCGTTTGACAAAACCCGGCTTCCCACGGGAAAGTCTTTCTCCACGTGCAGACATGCTCCCAGGTGCCTGGGGCAAGGGGAATGAAATGCCATACACTGACCTGGAAGAGACCACAGGGCCCAGGCACAGTCTGAACCCTTCCCTCAACCCGGCGGTTTTGCTAGCAGGAGTTCAACCCCAACGAACACAGCCCGGAGACCCCTGGGGCAAAAACGGCTTCCGACGATCAATAGGTGCTTGCTGTGGAACACCTATCCCAAGTGGGGGTAGCCAGCTCAACAAAATGCCACACACCCAGGTGTAAGAAACAACATTGCCCAGGCATGGTCTAAGCCCCTCACCTCGTCCCTGTGCTTTGGGGAGCCGGAGGGACAGCCGAGGCACACGGCCCTGAGACCCCTTTGCAAAAAGCCGGCTTCCCACGGAGACAGTTTTCCTGAGGTGCAGACCCTGTCCCAAGTGGTTGTGGCAAGGTAAAGCAAATGCCCTCCACTTCTCTGGAAGAAACCACAGTGCCCAGCCATGTTCTAAGCCCTCCCATCCTCCCTGGGCTTCTGGCAGCAGGAGTGAAAAGAGAGGAGCAGAGCACTGGGACCCGGTTGACAAAACCCGGCTTCCCACAGGAAAGTCTTTCTCCACGCGCAGACATGCTCCCAGGTGCCTGGGGCAAGGGGAAGGAAATGCCATACACTGACCTGGAAGAGACCACAGGGCCCAGGCACAGTCTGAACCCTTCCCTCAACCCGGCGGTTTTGCTAGCAGGAGTTCAACCCCAACGAACACAGCCCGGAGACCCCTGGGGCAAAAACGGCTTCCGACGAACAATAGGTGCTTGCTGTGGAACACCTATCCCAAGTGGGGGAAGCCAGCTCAACAAAATGCCACACACCCAGGTGTAAGAAACAACATTGCCCAGGCATGGTTTAAGCCCCTCACCTCGTCCCTGTGCTTTGGGGAGCCGGAGGGACAGCCGAGGCACACGGCCCTGAGACCCCTTTGCAAAAAGCCGGCTTCCCACGGAGACAGTTTTCCTGAGGTGCAGACCCTATCCCAAGTGGTCGTGGCAAGCTAAAGCAAATGCCCTCCACTTCTCTGGAAGAAACCACAGTGCCCAGGCATGTTCTAAGCCCTCCCATCCTCCCTGGGCTTCTGGCAGCAGGAGTGAAAAGAGAGGAGCAGAGCACTGGGACCCGTTTGACAAAAACCGGCTTCCCACGGGAAAGTCTTTCTCCACGTGCAGACATGCTCCCAGGTGCCTGTGGCAAGGGGAAGGAAATGCCATACACTGACCTGGAAGAGACCACAGGGCCCAGGCACAGTATGAACCCTTCCCTCAACCCGGCGGTTTTGCTAGCAGGAGTTCAACCCCAACGAACACAGCCCGGAGACCCCTGGGGCAAAAACGGCTTCCGACGATCAATAGGTGCTTGCTCTCGAACACCTATCCCAAATGGGGGAAGCCAGCTCAACAAAATGCCACACACCCAGGTGTAAGAAACAACATTGCCCAGGCATGGTCTAAGCCCCTCACCTCGTCCCTGTGCTTTGGGGAGCCGGAGGGACAGCCGAGGCACACGGCCCTGAGACCCCTTTGCAAAAAGCCGGCTTCCCACGGAGACAGTTTTCCTGAGGTGCAGACCCTATCCCAAGTGATTGTGGCAAGCTAAAGCAAATGCCCTCCACTTCTCTGGAAGAAACCACAGTGCCCAGCCATGTTCTAAGCCCTCCCATCCTCCCTGGGCTTCTGGCAGCAAGAGTGAAAAGAGAGGAGCAGAGCACTGGGACCCGTTTGACAAAACCCGGCTTCCCACGGGAAAGTCTTTCTTCACGTGCAGACATGCTCCCAGGTGCCTGGTGCAAGGGGAAGGAAATGCCATACACTGACCTGGAAGAGACCACAGGGCCCAGGCACAGTCTGAACCCTTCCCTCAACCCGGCGGTTTTGCTAGCAGGAGTTCAACCCCAACGAACACAGCCCGGAGACCCCTGGGGCAAAAACGGCTTCTGACGATCAATAGTGCTTGCTGTGGAACACTTATCCCAAGTGGGGGAAGCCAGCTCAACAAAATGCCACACACCCAGGTGTAAGAAACAACATTGCCCAGGCATGGTCTAAGCCCCTCACCTCGTCCCTGTGCTTTGGGGAGCCGGAGGGACAGCCGAGGCACACGGCCCTGAGACCCCTTTGCAAAAAGCCGGCTTCCTACAGCGACAGTTTTCCTGAGGAGCAGACCCTATCCCAAGTGGTTGTGGCAAGGTAAAGCAAATGCCCTCCACTTCTCTGGAGGAAACCACAGTGCCCAGGCATGTTCTAAGCCCTCCCATCCTCCCTGGGCTTCTGGCAGCAGGAGGGAAAAGAGAGGAGCAGAGCACTGGGACCCGTTTGACAAAACCCGGCTTCCCACGGGAAAGTCTTTCTCCACGTGCAGACATGCTCCCAGGTGCCTGGGGCAAGGGGAAGGAAATGCCATACACTGACCTGGAAGAGACCACAGGGCCCAGGCACAGTCTGAACCCTTCCCTCAACCCGGCGGTTTTGCTAGCAGGAGTTCAACCCCAACGAACACAGCCCGGAGACCCCTGGGGCAAAAACGGCTTCCGATGATCAATAGGTGCTTGCTGTGGAACACCTATCCCAAGTGGGGATAGCCAGCTCAACAAAATGCCACACACCCAGGTGTAAGAAACAACATTGCCCAGGCATGGTCTAAGCCCCTCACCTCGTCCCTGTGCTTTGGGGAGCCGGAGGGACAGCCGAGGCACACGGCCCTGAGACCCCTTTGCAAAAAGCCGGCTTCCCACGGAGACAGTTTTCCTGAGGTGCAGACCCTGTCCCAAGTGGTTGTGGCAAGGTAAAGCAAATGCCCTCCACTTCTCTGGAAGAAACCACAGTGCCCAGCCATGTTCTAAGCCCTCCCATCCTCCCTGGGCTTCTGGCAGCAGGAGTGAAAAGAGAGGAGCAGAGCACTGGGACCCGTTTGACAAAACCCGGCTTCCGACGGGAAAGTCTTTCTCCACGTGCAGACATGCTCCCAGGTGCCTGTGGCAAGGGGAAGGAAATGCCATACACTGACCTGGAAGAGACCACAGGGCCCAGGCACAGTCTGAACCCTTCCCTCAACCCGGCGGTTTTGCTAGCAGGAGTTCAACCCCAACGAACACAGCCCGGAGACCCCTGGGGCAAAAACGGCTTCCGACGAACAATAGGTGCTTGCTGTGGAACACCTATCCCAAGTGGGGGTAGCCAGCTCAACAAAATGCCACACACCCAGGTGTAAGAAACAACATTGCCCAGGCATGGTTTAAGCCCCTCACCTCGTCCCTGTGCTTTGGGGAGCCGGAGGGACAGCCGAGGCACACGGCCCTGAGACCCCTTTGCAAAAAGCCGGCTTCCCACGGAGACAGTTTTCCTGAGGTGCAGACCCTATCCCAAGTGGTCGTGGCAAGCTAAAGCAAATGCCCTCCACTTCTCTGGAAGAAACCACAGTGCCCAGGCATGTTCTAAGCCCTCCCATCCTCCCTGGGCTTCTGGCAGCAGGAGTGAAAAGAGAGGAGCAGAGCACTGGGACCCGTTTGACAAAACCCGGCTTCCCACGGGAAAGTCTTTCTCCACGTGCAGACATGCTCCCAGGTGCCTGGGGCAAGGGGAAGGAAATGCCATACACTGACCTGGAAGAGACCACAGGGCCCAGGCACAGTCTGAACCCTTCCCTCAACCCGGCGGTTTTGCTAGCAGGAGTTCAACCCCAACGAACACAGCCCGGAGACCCCTGGGGCAAAAACGGCTTCCGACGATCAATAGGTGCTTGCTGTGGAACACCTATCCCAAGTGGGGATAGCCAGCTCAACAAAATGCCACACACCCAGGTGTAAGAAACAACATTGCCCAGGCATGGTCTAAGCCCCTCACCTCGTCCCTGTGCTTTGGGGAGCCGGAGGGACAGCCGAGGCACACGGCCCTGAGACCCCTTTGCAAAAAGCCGGCTTCCCACGGAGACAGTTTTTCTGAGGTGCAGACCCTATCCCAAGTGATTGTGGCAAGCTAAAGCAAATGCCCTCCACTTCTCTGGAAGAAACCACAGTGCCCAGCCATGTTCTAAGCCCTCCCATCCTCCCTGGGCTTCTGGCAGCAAGAGTGAAAAGAGAGGAGCAGAGCACTGGGACCCGTTTGACAAAACCCGGCTTCCCACGGGAAAGTCTTTCTTCACGTGCAGACATGCTCCCAGGTGCCTGGTGCAAGGGGAAGGAAATGCCATACACTGACCTGGAAGAGACCACAGGGCCCAGGCACAGTCTGAACCCTTCCCTCAACCCGGCGGTTTTGCTAGCAGGAGTTCAACCCCAACGAACACAGCCCGGAGACCCCTGGGGCAAAAACTGCTTCTGACGATCAATAGTGCTTGCTGTGGAACACTTATCCCAAGTGGGGGAAGCCAGCTCAACAAAATGCCACACACCCAGGTGTAAGAAACAACATTGCCCAGGCATGGTCTAAGCCCCTCACCTCGTCCCTGTGCTTTGGGGAGCCGGAGGGACAGCCGAAACCCACGGCCCTGAGACCCCTTTGCAAAAAGCCGGCTTCCTACAGAGACAGTTTTCCTGAGGTGCAGAACCTATCCCAAGTGGTTGTGGCAAGGTAAAGCAAATACCCTCCACTTCTCTGGAAGAAACCACAGTGCCCATGCATGTTCTAAGCCCTCCCATCCTCCCGGGCTTCTGGCAGCAGGAGTGAAAAGAGAGGAACAGAGCACTGGGACCCGTTTGACAAAACCCGGCTTCCCACCGGAAAGTCTTTCTCCACGTGCAGACATGCTCCCAGGTGCCTGTGGCAAGGGGAAGGAAATGCCATACACTGACCTGGAAGAGACCACAGGGCCCAGGCACAGTCTGACCCTTCCCTCAACCTGGCGGTTTTGCTAGCAGGAGTTCAACCCCAACGAACACAGCCCGGAGACCCCTGGGGCAAAAACGGCTTCCGACGATCAATAGGTGCTTACTGTGGAGCACCTATCCCAAGTGGGGGTAGCCAGCTCAACAAAATGCCACACACCCAGGTGTAAGAAACAACATTGCCCAGGCATGGTCTAAGCCCCTCACCTCGTCCCTGTGCTTTGGGGAGCCGGAGGGACAGCCGAGGCCCACGGCCCTGAGACCCCTTTGCAAAAAGCCGGCTTCCCACAGAGACAGTTTTCCTGAGGTGCAGACCCTATCCCAAGTGGTTGTGGCAAGGTAAAGCAAATGCCCTCCACTTCTCTGGAAGAAACCACATGCCCAGCCATGTTCTAAGCCCTCCCATCCTCCCTGGGCTTCTGGCAGCAGGAGTGAAAAGAGAGGAGCAGAGCACTGGGACCCGTTTGACAAAACCCGGCTTCCCACGGGAAAGTCTTTCTCCACGTGCAGACATGCTCCCAGGTGCCTGGGGCAAGGGGAAGGAAATGCCATACACTGACCTGGAAGAGACCACAGGGCCCAGGCACAGTCTGAACCCTTCCCTCAACCCGGCGGTTTTGCTAGCAGGAGTTCAACCCCAACGAACACAGCCCGGAGACCCCTGGGGCAAAAACGGCTTCCGACGAACAATAGGTGCTTGCTGTGGAACACCTATCCCAAGTGGGGGTAGCCAGCTCAACAAAATGCCACACACCCAGGTGTAAGAAACAACATTGCCCAGGCATGGTTTAAGCCCCTCACCTCGTCCCTGTGCTTTGGGGAGCCGGAGGGACAGCCGAGGCACACGGCCCTGAGACCCCTTTGCAAAAAGCCGGCTTCCCACGGAGACAGTTTTCCTGAGGTGCAGACCCTATCCCAAGTGGTCGTGGCAAGCTAAAGCAAATGCCCTCCACTTCTCTGGAAGAAACCACAGTGCCCAGGCATGTTCTAAGCCCTCCCATCCTCCCTGGGCTTCTGGCAGCAGGAGTGAAAAGAGAGGAGCAGAGCACTGGGACCCGTTTGACAAAACCCGGCTTCCCACGGGAAAGTCTTTCTCCACGTGCAGACATGCTCCCAGGTGCCTGGGGCAAGGGGAAGGAAATGCCATACACTGACCTGGAAGAGACCACAGGGCCCAGGCACAGTCTGAACCCTTCCCTCAACCCGGCGGTTTTGCTAGCAGGAGTTCAACCCCAACGAACACAGCCCGGAGACCCCTGGGGCAAAAACGGCTTCCGACGATCAATAGGTGCTTGCTGTGGAACACCTATCCCAAGTGGGGATAGCCAGCTCAACAAAATGCCACACACCCAGGTGTAAGAAACAACATTGCCCAGGCATGGTCTAAGCCCCTCACCTCGTCCCTGTGCTTTGGGGAGCCGGAGGGACAGCCGAGGCACACGGCCCTGAGACCCCTTTGCAAAAAGCCGGCTTCCCACGGAGACAGTTTTTCTGAGGTGCAGACCCTATCCCAAGTGATTGTGGCAAGCTAAAGCAAATGCCCTCCACTTCTCTGGAAGAAACCACAGTGCCCAGCCATGTTCTAAGCCCTCCCATCCTCCCTGGGCTTCTGGCAGCAAGAGTGAAAAGAGAGGAGCAGAGCACTGGGACCCGTTTGACAAAACCCGGCTTCCCACGGGAAAGTCTTTCTTCACGTGCAGACATGCTCCCAGGTGCCTGGTGCAAGGGGAAGGAAATGCCATACACTGACCTGGAAGAGACCACAGGGCCCAGGCACAGTCAGAACCCTTCCCTCAACCCGGCGGTTTTGCTAGCAGGAGTTCAACCCCAACGAACACAGCCCGGAGACCCCTGGGGCAAAAACTGCTTCTGACGATCAATAGTGCTTGCTGTGGAACACTTATCCCAAGTGGGGGAAGCCAGCTCAACAAAATGCCACACACCCAGGTGTAAGAAACAACATTGCCCAGGCATGGTCTAAGCCCCTCACCTCGTCCCTGTGCTTTGGGGAGCCGGAGGGACAGCCGAAACCCACGGCCCTGAGACCCCTTTGCAAAAAGCCGGCTTCCTACAGAGACAGTTTTCCTGAGGTGCAGAACCTATCCCAAGTGGTTGTGGCAAGGTAAAGCAAATACCCTCCACTTCTCTGGAAGAAACCACAGTGCCCAGGCATGTTCTAAGCCCTCCCATCCTCCCTGGGCTTCTGGCAGCAGGAGTGAAAAGAGAGGAGCAGAGCACTGGGACCCGTTTGACAAAACCCGGCTTCCGACGGGAAAGTCTTTCTCCACGTGCAGACATGCTCCCAGGTGCCTGTGGCAAGGGGAAGGAAATGCCATACACTGACCTGGAAGAGACCACAGGGCCCAGGCACAGTCTGAACCCTTCCCTCAACCCGGCGGTTTTGCTAGCAGGAGTTCAACCCCAACGAACACAGCCCGGAGACCCCTGGGGCAAAAACGGCTTCCGACGAACAATAGGTGCTTGCTGTGGAACACCTATCCCAAGTGGGGGTAGCCAGCTCAACAAAATGGCACACACCCATGTGTAAGAAACAACATTGCCCAGGCATGGTCTAAGCCCTTCACCTCGTCCCTGTGCTTTGGGGAGCCGGAGGGACAGCCGAGGCACACGGCCCTGAGACCCCTTTGCAAAAAGCCGGCTTCCCACGGAGACAGTTTTCCTGAGGTGCAGACCCTATCCCAAGTGGTTGTGGCAAGCTAAAGCAAATGCCCTCCACTTCTCTGGAAGAAACCACAGTGCCCAGCCATGTTCTAAGCCCTCCCATCCTCCCTGGGCTTCTGGCAGCAAGAGTGAAAAGAGAGGAGGAGAGCACTGGGACCCGTTTGACAAAACCCGGCTTCCCACGGGAAAGTCTTTCTCCACGTGCAGACATGCTCCCAGGTGCCTGTGGCAAGGGGAAGGAAATGCCATACACTGACCTGGAAGAGACCACAGGGCCCAGGCACAGTCTGAACCCTTCCCTCAACCCGGCGGTTTTGCTAGCAGGAGTTCAACCCCAACGAACACAGCCCGGAGACCCCTGGGGCAAAAACGGCTTCCGACGATCAATAGGTGCTTGCTGTGGAACACCTATCCCAAGTGGGGGAAGCCAGCTCAACAAAATGCCACACACCCAGGTGTAAGAAACAACATTGCCCAGGCATGGTCTAAGCCCCTCACCTCGTCCCTGTGGTTTGGGGAGCCGGAGGGACAGCCGAGGCACACGGCCCTGAGACCCCTTTGCAAAAAGGCGGCTTCCTACAGCGACAGTTTTCCTGAGGAGCAGACCCTATCCCAAGTGGTTGTGGCAAGGTAAAGCAAATGCCCTCCACTTCTCTGGAGGAAACCACAGTGCCCAGGCATGTTCTAAGCCCTCCCATCCTCCCTGGGCTTCTGGCAGCAGGAGGGAAAAGAGAGGAGCAGAGCACTGGGACCCGTTTGACAAAACCCGGCTTCCCACGGGAAAGTCTTTCTCCACGCGCAGACATGCTCCCAGGTGCCTGTGGCAAGGGGAAGGAAATGCCATACACTGACCTGGAAGAGACCACAGGGCCCAGGCACAGTCTGAACCCTTCCCTCAACCCGGCGGTTTTGCTAGCAGGAGTTCAACCCCAAGGAACACAGCCCGGAGACCCCTGGGGCAAAAACGGCTTCCGAAGAAAAATAGGTGCTTCCTGTGGAACACCTATCCCAAGTGGGGGTAGCCAGCTCAACAAAATGCAACACACCCAGGTGTAAGAAACAACATTGCCCAGGCATGGTCTAAGCCCCTCACCTCGTCCCTGTGCTTTGGGGAGCCGGAGGGACAGCCGAGGCACACGGCCCTGAGACCCCTTTGCAAAAAGCCGGCTTCCCACGGAGACAGTTTTCCTGAGGTGCAGACCCTGTCCCAAGTGGTTGTGGCAAGGTAAAGCAAATGCCCTCCACTTCTCTGGAAGAAACCACAGTGCCCAGCCATGTTCTAAGCCCTCCCATCCTCCCTGGGCTTCTGGCAGCAGGAGTGAAAAGAGAGGAGCAGAGCACTGGGACCCGGTTGACAAAACCCGGCTTCCCACAGGAAAGTCTTTCTCCACGCGCAGACATGCTCCCAGGTGCCTGGGGCAAGGGGAAGGAAATGCCATACACTGACCTGGAAGAGACCACAGGGCCCAGGCACAGTCTGAACCCTTCCCTCAACCCGGCGGTTTTGCTAGCAGGAGTTCAACCCCAACGAACACAGCCCGGAGACCCCTGGGGCAAAAACGGCTTCCGACGAACAATAGGTGCTTGCTGTGGAACACCTATCCCAAGTGGGGGAAGCCAGCTCAACAAAATGCCATACACCCAGGTGTAAGAAACAACATTGCCCAGGCATGGTTTAAGCCCCTCACCTCGTCCCTGTGCTTTGGGGAGCCGGAGGGACAGCCGAGGCACACGGCCCTGAGACCCCTTTGCAAAAAGCCGGCTTCCCACGGAGACAGTTTTCCTGAGGTGCAGACCCTATCCCAAGTGGTCGTGGCAAGCTAAAGCAAATGCCCTCCACTTCTCTGGAAGAAACCACAGTGCCCAGGCATGTTCTAAGCCCTCCCATCCTCCCTGGGCTTCTGGCAGCAGGAGTGAAAAGAGAGGAGCAGAGCACTGGGACCCGTTTGACAAAACCCGGCTTCCCACGGGAAAGTCTTTCTCCACGTGCAGACATGCTCCCAGGTGCCTGTGGCAAGGGGAAGGAAATGCCATACACTGACCTGGAAGAGACCACAGGGCCCAGGCACAGTATGAACCCTTCCCTCAACCCGGCGGTTTTGCTAGCAGGAGTTCAACCCCAACGAACACAGCCCGGAGACCCCTGGGGCAAAAACGGCTTCCGACGATCAATAGGTGCTTGCTGTGGAACACCTGTCCCAAGTGGGGGAAGCCAGCTCAACAAAATGCCACACACCCAGGTGTAAGAAACAACATTGCCCAGGCATGGTCTAAGCCCCTCACCTCGTCCCTGTGCTTTGGGGAGCCGGAGGGACAGCCGAGGCACACGGCCCTGAGACCCCTTTGCAAAAAGCCGGCTTCCCACGGAGACAGTTTTCCTGAGGTGCAGACCCTATCCCAAGTGATTGTGGCAAGCTAAAGCAAATGCCCTCCACTTCTCTGGAAGAAACCACAGTGCCCAGCCATGTTCTAAGCCCTCCCATCCTCCCTGGGCTTCTGGCAGCAAGAGTGAAAAGAGAGGAGCAGAGCACTGGGACCCGTTTGACAAAACCCGGCTTCCCACGGGAAAGTCTTTCTTCACGTGCAGACATGCTCCCAGGTGCCTGGTGCAAGGGGAAGGAAATGCCATACACTGACCTGGAAGAGACCACAGGGCCCAGGCACAGTCTGAACCCTTCCCTCAACCCGGCGGTTTTGCTAGCAGGAGTTCAACCCCAACGAACACAGCCCGGAGACCCCTGGGGCAAAAACGGCTTCTGACGATCAATAGTGCTTGCTGTGGAACACTTATCCCAAGTGGGGGAAGCCAGCTCAACAAAATGCCACACACCCAGGTGTAAGAAACAACATTGCCCAGGCATGGTCTAAGCCCCTCACCTCGTCCCTGTGCTTTGGGGAGCCGGAGGGACAGCCGAGGCACACGGCCCTGAGACCCCTTTGCAAAAAGCCGGCTTCCTACAGCGACAGTTTTCCTGAGGAGCAGACCCTATCCCAAGTGGTTGTGGCAAGGTAAAGCAAATGCCCTCCACTTCTCTGGAGGAAACCACAGTGCCCAGGCATGTTCTAAGCCCTCCCATCCTCCCTGGGCTTCTGGCAGCAGGAGGGAAAAGAGAGGAGCAGAGCACTGGGACCCGTTTGACAAAACCCGGCTTCCCATGGGAAAGTCTTTCTCCACGTGCAGACATGCTCCCAGGTGCCTGTGGCAAGGGGAAGGAAATGCCATACACTGACCTGGAAGAGACCACAGGGCCCAGGCACAGTCTGAACCCTTCCCTCAACCCGGCGGTTTTGCTAGCAGGAGTTCAACCCCAACGAACACAACCCGGAGACCCCTGGGGCAAAAACGGCTTCCGAAGAAAAATAGGTGCTTGCTGTGGAACACCTATCCCAAGTGGGGGTAGCCAGCTCAACAAAATGCCACACACCCAGGTGTAAGAAACAACATGGCCCAGGCATGGTCTAAGCCCCTCACCTCGTCCCTGTGCTTTGGGGAGCCGGAGGGACAGCCGAGGCACACGGCCCTGAGACCCCTTTGCAAAAAGCCGGCTTCCCACGGAGACAGTTTTCCTGGGGTGCAGACCCTATTCCAAGTGGTTGTGGCAAGCTAATGCAAATGCCCTCCACTTCTCTGGAAGAAACCACAGTGCCCAGCCATGTTCTAAGCCCTCCCATCCTCCCTGGGCTTCTGGCAGCAGGAGTGAAAAGAGAGGAGCAGAGCACTGGGACCCGTTTGACAAAACCCGGCTTCCCACGGGAAAGTCTTTCTCCACGTGCAGACATGCTCCCAGGTGCCTGTGGCAAGGGGAAGGAAATGCCATACACTGACCTGGAAGAGACCACAGGGCCCAGGCACAGTCTGAACACTTCCCTCAACCCGGCAGTTTTGCTAGCAGGAGTTCAACCCCAACGAACACAGCCTGGGGACCCCTGGGGCAAAAACGGCTTCCGACGAACAATAGGTGCTTGCTGTGGAACACCTATCCCAAGTGGGGGTAGCCACCTCAACAAAATGCAACACACCCAGGTGTAAGAAACAACATTGCCCAGGCATGGTCTAAGCCCCTCACCTCGTCCCTGTGCTTTGGGGAGCCGGAGGGACAGCCGAGGCACACGGCCCTGAGACCCCTTTGCAAAAAGCCGGCTTCCCACGGAGACAGTTTTCCTGAGGTGCAGACCCTGTCCCAAGTGGTTGTGGCAAGGTAAAGCAAATGCCCTCCATTTCTCTGGAAGAAACCACAGTGCCCAGCCATGTTCTAAGCCCTCCCATCCTCGCTGGGCTTCTGGCAGCAGGAGTGAAAAGAGAGGAGCAGAGCACTGGGACCCGTTTGACAAAACCCGGCTTCCCACGGGAAAGTCTTTCTCCACGCGCAGACATGCTCCCAGGTGCCTGTGGCAAGGGGAAGGAAATGCCATACACTGACCTGGAAGAGACCACAGGGCCCAGGCACAGTCTGAACCCTTCCCTCAACCGGGCGGTTTTGCTAGCAGGAGTTCAACCCCAACGAACACAGCCCGGAGACCCCTGGGGTAAAAACGGCTTCCGACGATCAATAGGTGCTTGCTGTGGAACACCTATCCCAAGTGGGGGAAGCCAGCTCAACAAAATGCCACACACCCAGGTGTAAGAAACAACATTGCCCAGGCATGGTCTAAGCCCCTCACCTCGTCCCTGTGCTTTGGGGAGCCGGAGGGACAGCCGAGGCACACGGCCCTGAGACCCCTTTGCAAAAAGCCGGCTTCCCACGGAGACAGTTTTCCTGAGGTGCAGACCCTGTCCCAAGTGGTTGTGGCAAGCTAAAGCAAATGCCCTCCACTTCTCTGGAAGAAACCACAGTGCCCAGCCATGTTCTAAGCCCTCCCATCCTCCCTGGGCTTCTGGCAGCAGGAGTGAAAAGAGAGGAGCAGAGCACTGGGACCCGTTTGACAAAACCCGGCTTCCCACGGGAAAGTCTTTCTCCACGCGCAGACATGCTCCCACGTGCCTGTGGCAAGGGGAAGGAAATGCCATACACTGACCTGGAAGAGACCACAGGGCCCAGGCACAGTCTGAACCCTTCCCTCAACCGGGCGGTTTTGCTAGCAGGAGTTCAACCCCAACGAACACAGCCCGGAGACCCCTGGGGCAAAAACGGCTTCCGACGATCAATAGGTGCTTGCTGTGGAACACCTATCCCAAGTGGGGGTAGCCAGCTCAACAAAATGCCACACACCCAGGTGTAAGAAACAACATTGCCCAGGCATGGTCTAAGCCCCTCACCTCGTCCCTGTGCTTTGGGGAGCCGGAGGGACAGCCGAGGCACACGGCCATGAGACCCGTTTGCAAAAAGCCGGCTTCCCACGGAGACAGTTTTCCTGAGGTGCAGACCCTATCCCAAGTGGTTGTGGCAAGCTAAAGCAAATGCCCTCCACTTCTCTGGAAGAAACCACAGTGCCCAGCCATGTTCTAAGCCCTCCCATCCTCCCTGGGCTTCTGGCAGCAGGAGTGAAAAGAGAGGAGCAGAGCACTGGGACCCGTTTGACAAAACCCGGCTTCCCACGGGAAAGTCTTTCTCCACGTGCAGACATGCTCCCAGGTGCCTGTGGCAAGGGGAAGGAAATGCCATACACTGACCTGGAAGAGACCACAGGGCCCAGGCACAGTCTGAACCCTTCCCTCAACCCGGCAGTTTTGCTAGCAGGAGTTCAACCCCAACGAACACAGCCCGGGAACCCGTGGGGCAAAAACGGCTTCCGACGAACAATAGGTGCTTGCTGTGGAACACCTATCCCAAGTGGGGGTAGCCAGCTCAACAAAATGCCACACACCCAGGTGTAAGAAACAACATTGCCCAGGCATGGTCTAAGCCCCTCACCTCGTCCCTGTGCTTTGGGGAGCCGGAGGGACAGCCGAGGCACACGGCCCTGAGACCCCTTTGCAAAAAGCCGGCTTCCCACGGAGACAGTTTTCCTGAGGTGCAGACCCTATCCCAAGTGGTTGTGGCAAGGTAAAGCAAATGCCCTCCACTTCTCTGGAAGAAACCACAGTGCCCAGCCATGTTCTAAGCCCTCCCATCCTCCCTGGGCTTCTGGCAGCAGGAGTGAAAAGAGAGGAGCAGAGCACTGGGACCCGTTTGACAAAACCCGGCTTCCCACGGGAAAGTCTTTCTGCACGTGCAGACAAGCTCCCAGGTGCCTGGGGCAAGGGGAAGGAAATGCCATACACTGACCTGGAAGAGACCACAGGGCCCAGGCACAGTCTGAACCCTTCCCTCAACCCGGCGGTTTTGCTAGCAGGAGTTCAACCCCAACGAACACAGCCTGGAGACCCCTGGGGCAAAAACGGCTTCCGACGAACAATAGGTGCTTGCTGTGGAACACCTATCCCAAGTGGGGGTAGCCAGCTCAACAAAATGCAACACACCCAGGTGTAAGAAACAACATTGCCCAGGCATGGTCTAAGCCCCTCACCTCGTCCCTGTGCTTTGGGGAGCCGGAGGGACAGCCGAGGCACACGGCCCTGAGACCCCTTTGCAAAAAGCCGGCTTCCCACGGAGACAGTTTTCCTGAGGTGCAGACCCTATCCCAAGTGGTTGTGGCAAGCTAAAGCAAATGCCCTCCACTTCTCTGGAAGAAACCACAGTGCCCAGCCATGTTCTAAGCCCTCCCATCCTCCCTGGGCTTCTGGCAGCAAGAGTGAAAAGAGAGGAGCAGAGCACTGGGACCCGTTTGACAAAACCCGGCTTCCCACGGGAAAGTCTTTCTCCACGTGCAGACATGCTCCCAGGTGCCTGGGGCAAGGGGAAGGAAATGCCATACACTGACCTGGAAGAGACCACAGGGCCCAGGCACAGTCTGAACCCTTCCCTCAACCCGGCGGTTTTGCTAGCAGGAGTTCAACCCCAACGAACACAGCCCGGAGACCCCTGGGGCAAAAACGGCTTCCGACGATCAATAGGTGCTTGCTGTGGAACACCTATCCCAAGTGGGGATAGCCAGCTCAACAAAATGCCACACACCCAGGTGTAAGAAACAACATTGCCCAGGCATGGTCTAAGCCCCTCACCTCGTCCCTGTGCTTTGGGGAGCCGGAGGGACAGCCGAGGCACACGGCCCTGAGACCCCTTTGCAAAAAGCCGGCTTCCCACGGAGACAGTTTTCCTGAGGTGCAGACCCTGTCCCAAGTGGTTGTGGCAAGGTAAAGCAAATGCCCTCCACTTCTCTGGAAGAAACCACAGTGCCCAGCCATGTTCTAAGCCCTCCCATCCTCCCTGGGCTTCTGGCAGCAGGAGTGAAAAGAGAGGAGCAGAGCACTGGGACCCGTTTGACAAAACCCGGCTTCCCACGGGAAAGTCTTTCTCCACGCGCAGACATGCTCCCAGGTGCCTGTGGCAAGGGGAAGGAAATGCCATACACTGACCTGGAAGAGACCACAGGGCCCAGGCACAGTCTGAACCCTTCCCTCAACCGGGCGGTTTTGCTAGCAGGAGTTCAACCCCAACGAACACAGCCCGGAGACCCCTGGGGCAAAAACGGCTTCCGACGATCAATAGGTGCTTGCTGTGGAACACCTATCCCAAGTGGGGGTAGCCAGCTCAACAAAATGCCACACACCCAGGTGTAAGAAACAACATTGCCCAGGCATGGTCTAAGCCCCTCACCTCGTCCCTGTGCTTTGGGGAGCCGGAGGGACAGCCGAGGCACACGGCCATGAGACCCGTTTGCAAAAAGCCGGCTTCCCACGGAGACAGTTTTCCTGAGGTGCAGACCCTATCCCAAGTGGTTGTGGCAAGCTAAAGCAAATGCCCTCCACTTCTCTGGAAGAAACCACAGTGCCCAGCCATGTTCTAAGCCCTCCCATCCTCCCTGGGCTTCTGGCAGCAAGAGTGAAAAGAGAGGAGCAGAGCACTGGGACCCGTTTGACAAAACCCGGCTTCCCACGGGAAAGCCTTTCTCCACGTGCAGACCTGCTCCCAGGTGCCTGTGGCAAGGGGAAGGAAATGCCATACACTGACCTGGAATAGACCACAGGGCCGAGGCACAGTCTGAGCACTTCCCTCATCCCGGCGGTTTTCCTAGCAGGAGTTCAACCCCAACGAACACGGACCGGAGACCGCCTGGGGCCAAAACGGCCTCCGACTAACAATACACTCTTGCAGTGGAAATCCTATCCCAAGGTGAGTTAGCCAGGTCAACAAAATGCCACACACCCAGGTGGAAGAGACAACATGGCCCAGGCATGGTCTAAGCCCCTCACCTCGTCCCTGTGCTCTGGGGAGCCGGAGGGACCCCGAGGCCCACGGCCCTGAGGCCCGTTGGGCAGAAAGCCGGCTTCCCACGGAAACCGCTTTCCTGAGGTGCAGACCCTATCCCAAGGGCTGGTGGCAAGGGAAAGCAAATGCCATCCCCTTCTCTGGAAGAAACCCCAGTGCCCAGCCATGTTCTAAGCTCTCCCCTCCTCCCTGGGCTTCTGGCAGCTGGAGTGAAAAGAGAGGAGCACTGCACTGGGACCCGGTTGACAGAAACCGGCTTCCCACGAGGAAGTCCTTCTCCACGTGCAGACATGCTCCTCAGTGCCTGTGGAACGTGAAGGAAATGCCATACACTGACCTGGAAGAGACCACAGGGATCAGGCACAGTCTGAGCCCTTCCCTCATCCCGGCGGTTTTGCTAGCAGGAGTTCAACCCCAACGAACACAGCCCGGGGACACCCTGGGGCCTAAACAGCTTCCGACGAACAATATGCTCTTGCTGTGGAAATCCTATCCCAAGTGGGGGTAGCCAGGTCAACAAAATGCCACACACCCAGGTGGAAGAAACAACATGGCCCAGGCATGGTCTAAGCCCCTCACCTCGTCCCTGTGCTTTGGGGAGCCTGAGGGACCCCGAGGCCCACGGCCCTGAGGCCCGTTGGGCAGAAAGCAGGCTTCCCACGGAAACAGCTTCCCTGAGTTGCAGACCCTATCCCAAGGGCTGGTGGCAAGGGAAAGCAAATGCCATCTCCTTCTCTCGAAGAAACCCCAGTGCCCAGCCATGTTGTAAGCCCTCCCCTCCTCCCTGGGCTTCTGGCAGCAGGAGTGAAAAGAGAGTTGCACAGCACTGGGACCCGTTTGACAGAAACCGGCCTCCCACGAGGAAGTCCTTCCCCACGTGTAGACATGCTCCCCAGTGCCTGTGGCAAGGTGAAGGAAATGCCATACACTGACCTAGAAGAGACCACAGGGCCCAGGCACAGTGTGAACCCTTCCCTCATCCCGGCAGTTTTGCTAGCAGGAGTTCAACCCCAACGAACACAGCTCGGAGACCCTGAGGTAAAAACGGCTTCCGAAGAACAAGAGGTGCTTGCTGTGGAAAACCTATCCCAAGTTGGGGTAGCCAGGTGAACAAAATGCCACACACCCAGGTGTAAGAAACAACATTGCCCAGGCACGGTCTAAGCCCCTCACCTCGTCCCTGTGCTTTGGGGAGCCGGAGGGACTGCCGAGGCCCACGGCCCTGAGACACCTTTGGAAAAAGGCGGCTTCCCACGGAAACAGTTTTCCTGAGGTACAGACCCTCTCCCAAGTGGTTGTGGCAAGGTAAAGCAAATGCCCTCCACGTCTCTGGAAGAAACCACAGTGCCCAGCCATGTTCTAAGCCCTCCCATCCTCCCTGGGCTTCTGGCAGCAGGAGTGAAAAGAGAGGAGCAGAGCACTGGGACCCGTTTGACAAAAACCGGCTTCCCACGCGAAAGTCTTTCTCCACGTGCAGACATGCTCCCAGGTGCCTGGGGCAAGGGGAAGGAAATGCCATACACTGACCTGGAAGAGACCACAGGGCCCAGGCACAGTCTGAACCCTTCCCTCAACCCGGCGGTTTTGCTAGCAGGAGTTCAACCCCAACGAACACAGTCCGGAGACCCCTGGGGCAAAAACGGCTTCCAACGAACAATAGGTGCTTGCTGTGGAACACCTATCCCAAGTGGGGGTAGCCAGCTCAACAAAATGCCACACACCCAGGTGTAAGAAACAACATTGCCCAGCCATGGTCTAAGCCCCTCACCTCGTCCCTGTGCTTTGGGGAGCCGGAGGGACAGCCGAGGCACACGGCCCTGAGACCCCTTTGCAAAAAGCCGGCTTCCCACGGAGACAGTTTTCCTGAGGTGCAGACCCTATCCCAAGTGGTTGTGGCAAGCTAAAGCAAATGCCCTCCACTTCTCTGGAAGAAACCACAGTGCCCAGCCATGTTCTAAGCCCTCCCATCCTCCCTGGGCTTCTGGCAGCAGGAGTGAAAAGAGAGGAGCAGAGCACTGGGACCCGTTTGACAAAACCCGGCTTCCCACGGGAAAGTCTTTCTGCACGTGCAGACATGCTCCCAGGTGCCTGGAGCAAGGGGAAGGAAATGCCATACACTGACCTGGAAGAGACCACAGGGCCCAGGCACAGTCTGAACCCTTCCCTCAACCCGGCGGTTTTGCTAGCAGGAGTTCAACCCCAACGAACACAGCCCGGAGACCCCTGGGGCAAAAACGGCTTCCGACAAACAATAGGTGCTTGCTGTGGAACACCTATCCCAAGTGGGGGTAGCCAGCTCAACAAAATGCCACACACCCAGGTGTAAGAAACAACATTGCCCAGGCATGGTCTAATCCCCTCACCTCGTCCCTGTGCTTTGGGGAGCCGGAGGGACAGCCGAGGCACACGGCCCTGAGACCCCTTTGCAAAAAGCCGGCTTCCCACGGAGACAGTTTTCCTGAGGTGCAGACCCTATCCCAAGTGGTTGTGGCAAGCTAAAGCAAATGCCCTCCACTTCTCTGGAAGAAACCACAGTGCCCAGCCATGTTCTAAGCCCTCCCATCCTCCCTGGGCTTCTGGCAGCAAGAGTGAAAAGAGAGGAGCAGACCACTGGGACCCGTTTGACAAAACCCGGCTTCCCACGGGAAAGTCTTTCTCCACGTGCAGACATGCTCCCAGGTGCCTGGGGCAAGGGGAAGGAAATGCCATACACTGACCTGGAAGAGACCACAGGGCCCAGGCACAGTCTGAACCTTTCCCTCAACCCGGCGGTTTTGCTAGCAGGAGTTCAACCCCAACGAACACAGCCCGGAGACCCCTGGGGCAAAAACAGCTTCCAATGAACAAGAGGTGCTTGCTGTGGAAAACCTATCCCAAGTGGGAGTAGCCAGGTCAACTAAATGCCACACACCCAGGTGTAAGAAACAACATTGCCCAGGCACGGTCTAAGCCCCCCACCTCGTCCCTGAGTTTTGGGGAGCCGGAGGGAGAGCCGAGCCCCACGGCCCTGAGACCCCTTTGCAAAAAGCCGGCTTCCCACGGAAACAGTTTTCCTGAGGTACACACCCTATCCCAAGTGGTTGTGGCAAGGTAAAGCAAATGCCCTCCACCTCTCTTGAAAAAACCACAGTGTCCAGCCATGTTCTAAGCCCTCCCATCCTCCCTGGGCTTCTGGCAGCAGGAGTGAAAAGAGAGGAACAGAGCACTGGGACCCGTTTGACAAAACCCGGCTTCCCACCGGAAAGTCTTTCTCCACGTGCAGACATGCTCCCAGGTGCCTGTGGCAAGGGGAAGGAAATGCCATACACTGACCTGGAAGAGACCACAGGGCCCAGGCACAGTCTGACCCTTCCCTCAACCTGGCGGTTTTGCTAGCAGGAGTTCAACCCCAACGAACACAGCCCGGAGACCCCTGGGGCAAAAACGGCTTCCGACGATCAATAGGTGCTTACTGTGGAGCACCTATCCCAAGTGGGGGTAGCCAGCTCAACAAAATGCCACACACCCAGGGGTAAGAAACAACATTGCCCAGGCATGGTCTAAGCCCCTCACCTCGTCCCTGTGCTTTGGGGAGCCGGAGGGACAGCCGAGGCCCACGGCCCTGAGACCCCTTTGCAAAAAGCCGGCTTCCCACAGAGACAGTTTTCCTGAGGTGCAGACCCTATCCCAAGTGGTTGTGGCAAGGTAAAGCAAATGCCCTCCACTTCTCTGGAAGAAACCGCAGTGCCCAGCCATGTTCTAAGCCCTCCCATCCTCCCTGGGCTTCTGGCAGCAGGAGTGAAAAGAGAGGAGCAGAGCACTGGGACCCGTTTGACAAAACCCGGCTTCCCACGGGAAAGTCTTTCTCCACGTGCAGACATGCTCCCAGGTGCCTGGGGCAAGGGGAAGGAAATGCCATACACTGACCTGGAAGAGACCACAGGGCCCAGGCACAGTCTGAACCCTTCCCTCAACCCGGCGGTTTTGCTAGCAGGAGTTCAACCCCAACGAACACAGCCCGGGAACCCGTGGGGCAAAAACGGCTTCCGACGAACAATAGGTGCCTGCTGTGGAACACCTATCCCAAGTGGGGGTAGCCAGCTCAACAAAATGCCACACACCCAGGTGTAAGAAACAACATTGCCCAGGCATGGTCTAAGCCCCTCACCTCGTCCCTGTGCTTTGGGGAGCCGGAGGGACAGCCGAGGCACACGGCCCTGAGACCCCTTTCCAAAAAGCCGGCTTCCCACGGAGACAGTTTTCCTGAGGTGCAGACCCTATCCCAAGTGGTTGTGGCAAGGTAAAGCAAATGCCCTCCACTTCTCTGGAAGAAACCACAGTGCCCAGCCATGTTCTAAGCCCTCCCATCCTCCCTGGGCTTCTGGCAGCAGGAGTGAAAAGAGAGGAGCAGAGCACTGGGACCCGTTTGACAAAACCCGGCTTCCCACGGGAAAGTCTTTCTGCACGTGCAGACATGCTCCCAGGTGCCTGGGGCAAGGGGAAGGAAATGCCATACACTGACCTGGAAGAGACCACAGGGCCCAGGCACAGTCTGAACCCTTCCCTCAACCCGGCGGTTTTGCTAGCAGGAGTTCAACCCCAACGAACACAGCCCGGAGACCCCTGGGGCAAAAACGGCTTCCGACGAACAAGAGGTGCTTGCTGTGGAACACCTATCCCAAGTGGGGGTAGCCAGCTCAACAAAATGCAACACACCCAGGTGTAAGAAACAACATTGCCCAGGCATGGTCTAAGCCCCTCACCTCGTCCCTGTGCTTTGGGGAGCCGGAGGGACAGCCGAGGCACACGGCCCTGAGACCCCTTTGCAAAAAGCCGGCTTCCCACGGAGACAGTTTTCCTGAGGTGCAGACCCTGTCCCAAGTGGTTGTGGCAAGCTAAAGCAAATGCCCTCCACTTCTCTGGAAGAAACCACAGTGCCCAGCCATGTTCTAAGCCCTCCCATCCTCCCTGGGCTTCTGGCAGCAAGAGTGAAAAGAGAGGAGCAGAGCACTGGGACCCGTTTGACAAAACCCGGCTTCCCACGGGAAAGTCTTTCTGCACGTGCAGACATGCTCCCAGGTGCCTGGGGCAAGGGGAAGGAAATGCCATACACTGACCTGGAAGAGACCACAGGGCCCAGGCACAGTCTGAACCCTTCCCTCAACCCGGCGGTTTTGCTAGCAGGAGTTCAACCCCAACGAACACAGCCCGGAGACCCCTGGGGCAAAAACGGCTTCCGACGATCAATAGGTGCTTGCTGTGGAACACCTATCCCAAGTGGGGATAGCCAGCTCAACAAAATGCCACACACCCAGGTGTAAGAAACAACATTGCCCAGGCATGGTCTAAGCCCCTCACCTCGTCCCTGTGCTTTGGGGAGCCGGAGGGACAGCCGAGGCACACGGCCCTGAGACCCCTTTGCAAAAAGCCGGCTTCCCACGGAGACAGTTTTCCTGAGGTGCAGACCCTGTCCCAAGTGGTTGTGGCAAGGTAAAGCAAATGCCCTCCACTTCTCTGGAAGAAACCACAGTGCCCAGCCATGTTCTAAGCCCTCCCATCCTCCCTGGGCTTCTGGCAGCAAGAGTGAAAAGAGAGGAGCAGAGCACTGGGACCCGTTTGACAAAACCCGGCTTCCCACGGGAAAGCCTTTCTCCACGTGCAGACCTGCTCCCAGGTGCCTGTGGCAAGGGGAAGGAAATGCCATACACTGACCTGGAATAGACCACAGGGCCGAGGCACAGTCTGAGCACTTCCCTCATCCCGGCGGTTTTGCTAGCAGTTCAACCCCAACGAACACGGACCGGAGACCGCCTGGGGCCAAAACGGCCTCCGACTAACAATACACTCTTGCAGTGGAAATCCTATCCCAAGGTGAGTTAGCCAGGTCAACAAAATGCCACACACCCAGGTGGAAGAGACAACATGGCCCAGGCATGGTCTAAGCCCCTCACCTCGTCCCTGTGCTCTGGGGAGCCGGAGGGACCCCGAGGCCCACGGCCCTGAGGCCCGTTGGGCAGAAAGCCGGCTTCCCACGGAAACCGCTTTCCTGAGGTGCAGACCCTATCCCAAGGGCTGGTGGCAAGGGAAAGCAAATGCCATCCCCTTCTCTGGAAGAAACCCCAGTGCCCAGCCATGTTCTAAGCTCTCCCCTCCTCCCTGGGCTTCTGGCAGCTGGAGTGAAAAGAGAGGAGCACTGCACTGGGACCCGGTTGACAGAAACCGGCTTCCCACGAGGAAGTCCTTCTCCACGTGCAGACATGCTCCTCAGTGCCTGTGGAACGTGAAGGAAATGCCATACACTGACCTGGAAGAGACCACAGGGATCAGGCACAGTCTGAGCCCTTCCCTCATCCCGGCGGTTTTGCTAGCAGGAGTTCAACCCCAACGAACACAGCCCGGGGACACCCTGGGGCCTAAACAGCTTCCGACGAACAATATGCTCTTGCTGTGGAAATCCTATCCCAAGTGGGGGTAGCCAGGTCAACAAAATGCCACACACCCAGGTGGAAGAAACAACATGGCCCAGGCATGGTCTAAGCCCCTCACCTCGTCCCTGTGCTTTGGGGAGCCTGAGGGACCCCCGAGGCCCACGGCCCTGAGGCCCGTTGGGCAGAAAGCAGGCTTCCCACGGAAACAGCTTCCCTGAGTTGCAGACCCTATCCCAAGGGCTGGTGGCAAGGGAAAGCAAATGCCATCTCCTTCTCTCGAAGAAACCCCAGTGCCCAGCCATGTTGTAAGCCCTCCCCTCCTCCCTGGGCTTCTGGCAGCAGGAGTGAAAAGAGAGTTGCACAGCACTGGGACCCGTTTGACAGAAACCGGCCTCCCACGAGGAAGTCCTTCCCCACGTGTAGACATGCTCCCCAGTGCCTGTGGCAAGGTGAAGGAAATGCCATACACTGACCTAGAAGAGACCACAGGGCCCAGGCACAGTGTGAACCCTTCCCTCATCCCGGCAGTTTTGCTAGCAGGAGTTCAACCCCAACGAACACAGCTCGGAGACCCTGAGGTAAAAACGGCTTCCGAAGAACAAGAGGTGCTTGCTGTGGAAAACCTATCCCAAGTTGGGGGTAGCCAGGTGAACAAAATGCCACACACCCAGGTGTAAGAAACAACATTGCCCAGGCACGGTCTAAGCCCCTCACCTCGTCCCTGTGCTTTGGGGAGCCGGAGGGACTGCCGAGCCCACGGCCCTGAGACACCTTTGGAAAAAGGCGGCTTCCCACGGAAACAGTTTTCCTGAGGTACAGACCCTCTCCCAAGTGGTTGTGGCAAGGTAAAGCAAATGCCCTCCACGTCTCTGGAAGAAACCACAGTGCCCAGCCATGTTCTAAGCCCTCCCATCCTCCCTGGGCTTCTGGCAGCAGGAGTGAAAAGAGAGGAGCAGAGCACTGGGACCCGTTTGACAAAAACCGGCTTCCCACGCGAAAGTCTTTCTCCACGTGCAGACATGCTCCCAGGTGCCTGGGGCAAGGGGAAGGAAATGCCATACACTGACCTGGAAGAGACCACAGGGCCCAGGCACAGTCTGAACCCTTCCCTCAACCCGGCGGTTTTGCTAGCAGGAGTTCAACCCCAACGAACACAGTCCGGAGACCCCTGGGGCAAAAACGGCTTCCGACGAACAATAGGTGCTTGCTGTGGAACACCTATCCCAAGTGGGGGTAGCCAGCTCAACAAAATGCCACACACCCAGGTGTAAGAAACAACATTGCCCAGCCATGGTCTAAGCCCCTCACCTCGTCCCTGTGCTTTGGGGAGCCGGAGGGACAGCCGAGGCACACGGCCCTGAGACCCCTTTGCAAAAAGCCGGCTTCCCACGGAGACAGTTTTCCTGAGGTGCAGACCCTATCCCAAGTGGTTGTGGCAAGCTAAAGCAAATGCCCTCCACTTCTCTGGAAGAAACCACAGTGCCCAGCCATGTTCTAAGCCCTCCCATCCTCCCTGGGCTTCTGGCAGCAGGAGTGAAAAGAGAGGAGCAGAGCACTGGGACCCGTTTGACAAAACCCGGCTTCCCACGGGAAAGTCTTTCTCCACGTGCAGACATGCTCCCAGGTGCCTGGGGCAAGGGGAAGGAAATGCCATACACTGACCTGGAAGAGACCACAGGGCCCAGGCACAGTCTGAACCCTTCCCTCAACCCGGCGGTTTTGCTAGCAGGAGTTCAACCCCAACGAACACAGCCCGGAGACCCCTGGGGCAAAAACGGCTTCCGACAAACAATAGGTGCTTGCTGTGGAACACCTATCCCAAGTGGGGGTAGCCAGCTCAACAAAATGCCACAAACCCAGGTGTAAGAAACAACATTGCCCAGGCATGGTCTAAGCCCCTCACCTCGTCCCTGTGCTTTGGGGAGCCGGAGGGACAGCCGAGGCACACGGCCCTGAGACCCCTTTGCAAAAAGCCGGCTTCCCACGGAGACAGTTTTCCTGAGGTGCAGACCCTATCCCAAGTGGTTGTGGCAAGCTAAAGCAAATGCCCTCCACTTCTCTGGAAGAAACCACAGTGCCCAGCCATGTTCTAAGCCCTCCCATCCTCCCTGGGCTTCTGGCAGCAAGAGTGAAAAGAGAGGAGCAGACCACTGGGACCCGTTTGACAAAACCCGGCTTCCCACGGGAAAGTCTTTCTCCACGTGCAGACATGCTCCCAGGTGCCTGGGGCAAGGGGAAGGAAATGCCATACACTGACCTGGAAGAGACCACAGGGCCCAGGCACAGTCTGAACCTTTCCCTCAACCCGGCGGTTTTGCTAGCAGGAGTTCAACCCCAACGAACACAGCCCGGAGACCCCTGGGGCAAAAACAGCTTCCAATGAACAAGAGGTGCTTGCTGTGGAAAACCTATCCCAAGTGGGAGTAGCCAGGTCAACTAAATGCCACACACCCAGGTGTAAGAAACAACATTGCCCAGGCACGGTCTAAGCCCCCCACCTCGTCCCTGAGTTTTGGGGAGCCGGAGGGAGAGCCGAGCCCCACGGCCCTGAGACCCCTTTGCAAAAAGCCGGCTTCCCACGGAAACAGTTTTCCTGAGGTACACACCCTATCCCAAGTGGTTGTGGCAAGGTAAAGCAAATGCCCTCCACCTCTCTTGAAAAAACCACAGTGTCCAGCCATGTTCTAAGCCCTCCCATCCTCCCTGGGCTTCTGGCAGCAGGAGTGAAAAGAGAGGAACAGAGCACTGGGACCCGTTTGACAAAACCCGGCTTCCCACCGGAAAGTCTTTCTCCACGTGCAGACATGCTCCCAGGTGCCTGTGGCAAGGGGAAGGAAATGCCATACACTGACCTGGAAGAGACCACAGGGCCCAGGCACAGTCTGACCCTTCCCTCAACCTGGCGGTTTTGCTAGCAGGAGTTCAACCCCAACGAACACAGCCCGGAGACCCCTGGGGCAAAAACGGCTTCCGACGATCAATAGGTGCTTACTGTGGAGCACCTATCCCAAGTGGGGGTAGCCAGCTCAACAAAATGCCACACACCCAGGTGTAAGAAACAACATTGCCCAGGCATGGTCTAAGCCCCTCACCTCGTCCCTGTGCTTTGGGGAGCCGGAGGGACAGCCGAGGCCCACGGCCCTGAGACCCCTTTGCAAAAAGCCGGCTTCCCACAGAGACAGTTTTCCTGAGGTGCAGACCCTATCCCAAGTGGTTGTGGCAAGGTAAAGCAAATGCCCTCCACTTCTCTGGAAGAAACCACAGTGCCCAGCCATGTTCTAAGCCCTCCCATCCTCCCTGGGCTTCTGGCAGCAGGAGTGAAAAGAGAGGAGCAGAGCACTGGGACCCGTTTGACAAAACCCGGCTTCCCACGGGAAAGTCTTTCTCCACGTGCAGACATGCTCCCAGGTGCCTGGGGCAAGGGGAAGGAAATGCCATACACTGACCTGGAAGAGACCACAGGGCCCAGGCACAGTCTGAACCCTTCCCTCAACCCGGCGGTTTTGCTAGCAGGAGTTCAACCCCAACGAACACAGCCCGGGAACCCGTGGGGCAAAAACGGCTTCCGACGAACAATAGGTGCCTGCTGTGGAACACCTATCCCAAGTGGGGGTAGCCAGCTCAACAAAATGCCACACACCCAGGTGTAAGAAACAACATTGCCCAGGCATGGTCTAAGCCCCTCACCTCGTCCCTGTGCTTTGGGGAGCCGGAGGGACAGCCGAGGCACACGGCCCTGAGACCCCTTTGCAAACAGCCGGCTTCCCACGGAGACAGTTTTCCTGAGGTGCCGACCCTATCCCAAGTGATTGTGGCAAGCTAAAGCAAATGCCCTCCACTTCTCTGGAAGAAACCACAGTGCCCAGCCATGTTCTAAGCCCTCCCATCCTCCCTGGGCTTCTGGCAGCAGGAGTGAAAAGAGAGGAGCAGAGCACTGGGACCCGTTTGACAAAACCCGGCTTCCCACGGGAAAGTCTTTCTGCACGTGCAGACATGCTCCCAGGTGCCTGGGGCAAGGGGAAGGAAATGCCATACACTGACCTGGAAGAGACCACAGGGCCCAGGCACAGTCTGAACCCTTCCCTCAACCCGGCGGTTTTGCTAGCAGGAGTTCAACCCCAACGAACACAGCCCGGAGACCCCTGGGGCAAAAACGGCTTCCGACGAACAAGAGGTGCTTGCTGTGGAACACCTATCCCAAGTGGGGGTAGCCAGCTCAACAAAATGCAACACACCCAGGTATAAGAAACAACATTGCCCAGGCATGGTCTAAGCCCCTCACCTCGTCCCTGTGCTTTGGGGAGCCGGAGGGACAGCCGAGGCACACGGCCCTGAGACCCCTTTGCAAAAAGCCGGCTTCCCACGGAGACAGTTTTCCTGAGGTGCAGACCCTGTCCCAAGTGGTTGTGGCAAGCTAAAGCAAATGCCCTCCACTTCTCTGGAAGAAACCACAGTGCCCAGCCATGTTCTAAGCCCTCCCATCCTCCCTGGGCTTCTGGCAGCAAGAGTGAAAAGAGAGGAGCAGAGCACTGGGACCCGTTTGACAAAACCCGGCTTCCCACGGGAAAGTCTTTCTGCACGTGCAGACATGCTCCCAGGTGCCTGGGGCAAGGGGAAGGAAATGCCATACACTGACCTGGAAGAGACCACAGGGCCCAGGCACAGTCTGAACCCTTCCCTGAACCCGGCGGTTTTGCTAGCAGGAGTTCAACCCCAACGAACACAGCCCGGAGACCCCTGGGGCAAAAACGGCTTCCGACGATCAATAGGTGCTTGCTGTGGAACACCTATCCCAAGTGGGGATAGCCAGCTCAACAAAATGCCACACACCCAGGTGTAAGAAACAACATTGCCCAGGCATGGTCTAAGCCCCTCACCTCGTCCCTGTGCTTTGGGGAGCCGGAGGGACAGCCGAGGCACACGGCCCTGAGACCCCTTTGCAAAAAGCCGGCTTCCCACGGAGACAGTTTTCCTGAGGTGCAGACCCTGTCCCAAGTGGTTGTGGCAAGGTAAAGCAAATGCCCTCCACTTCTCTGGAAGAAACCACAGTGCCCAGCCATGTTCTAAGCCCTCCCATCCTCCCTGGGCTTCTGGCAGCAAGAGTGAAAAGAGAGGAGCAGAGCACTGGGACCCGTTTGACAAAACCCGGCTTCCCACGGGAAAGCCTTTCTCCACGTGCAGACCTGCTCCCAGGTGCCTGTGGCAAGGGGAAGGAAATGCCATACACTGACCTGGAAGAGACCACAGGGCCGAGGCACAGTCTGAGCACTTCCCTCATCCCGGCGGTTTTGCTAGCAGTTCAACCCCAACGAACACGGACCGGAGACCGCCTGGGGCCAAAACGGCCTCCGACTAACAATACACTCTTGCTGTGGAAATCCTATCCCAAGGTGAGTTAGCCAGGTCAACAAAATGCCACACACCCAGGTGGAATAGACAACATGGCCCAGGCATGGTCTAAGCCCCTCACCTCATCCCTGTGCTCTGGGGAGCCGGAGGGACCCCGAGGCCCACGGCCCTGAGGCCCGTTGGGCAGAAAGCCGGCTTCCCACGGATTCCGCTTTCCTGAGGTGCAGACCCTATCCCAAGGGCTGGTGGCAAGGGAAAGCAAATGCCATCCCCTTCTCTGGAAGAAACCCCAGTGCCCAGCCATGTTCTAAGCTCTCCCCTCCTCCCTGGGCTTCTGGAAGCTGGAGTGAAAAGAGAGGAGCACTGCACTGGGACCCGGTTGACAGAAACCGGCTTCCCACGAGGAAGTCCTTCTCCACGTGCAGACATGCTCCGCAGTGCCTGTGGAACGTGAAGGAAATGCCATACACTGACCTGGAAGAGACCACAGGGCCCAGGCACAGTCTGAACCCTTCCCTCATCCCGGCAGTTTTGCTAGCAGTAGTTCAACCCCAACGAACACAGCTCGGAGACCCTGAGGCAAAAACGGCTTCCGACGAACAAGAGGTGCTTGCTGTGGAAAACCTATCCCAAGTGGGGGTAGCCAGGTCAACAAAATGCCACACACCCAGGTGTAAGAAACAACATTGCCCAGGCACGGTCTAAGCCCCTCACCTCGTCCCTGTGCTTTGGGCAGCCGGAGGGACACCCGAGGCCCACGGCCCTGAGACCCCTTTGCAAAAAGGCGGCTTCCCACGGAAACAGTTTTCCTGAGGTACAGACCCTCTCCCAAGTGGTTGTGGCAAGGTAAAGCAAATGCCCTCCACTTCTCTGGAAGAAACCACAGTGCCCAGCCATGTTCTAAGCCCTCCCATCCTCCCTGGGCTTCTGGCAGCAGGAGTGAGAAGAGAGGAGCAGGGCACTGGGACCCGTTTGACAAAAACCGGCTTCCCACGGGAAAGTCTTGCTCCACGTGCAGACATGCTCCCAGGTGCCTGTGGCAAGGGGAAGGAAATGCCATACACTGACCTGGAAGAGACCACAGGGCCCAGGCACAGTCTGAACCCTTCCCTCATCCCGGCGGTTTTGCTAGCAGGAGTTCAACCCCAACGAACACAGCCCGGAGACCCCTGGGGCAAAAACGTCTTCATTCGAACAAGAGGTGCTTGCTGTGGAAATCCTATCCCAAGTAGGAGTACCCAGGTCAACGAAATGTCACATACCAGGTTTAAGAAACAACATTGCCCAGGCACGGTCTAAGCCCCTCAATTCGTCCCTGTGCTTTGGGGAGCCGGAGAGACACCCGAGCCCCACGACCCTGAGACCCCTTTGTAAAAAGCCGGCTTCCCACGGGAACAGTTTTCCTGGGGTGCACACCCTATCCCAAGTGGTTGTGGCAAGGTAATGCAAATGCCCTCCACTTCTCTGGAAGAAACCACAGCGCCCAGCCATGTTCTAAGCCCTCCCATCCTCCCTGGGCTTCTGGCAACAGGAGTGAAAAGAGAGGAGCAGAGCACTGGGACCCGTTTGACAAAAACCGGCTTCCCACGGGAAAGTCTTTCTCCACGTGCAGACATGCTCCCAGGTGCCTGTGGCAAGGGGAAGGAAATGCCATACACTGACCTGGAAGAGACCACAGGACCCAGGCACAGTCTGAACCCTTCCCTCAACCCGGCGGTTTTGCTAGCAGGAGTTCAACCCCAACGAACACAGCCCGGAGACCCCTGGGGCAAAAACGGCTTCCGACGATCAATAGGTGCTTGCTGTGGAACACCTATCCCAAGTGGGGGAAGCCAGCTCAACCAAATGCCACACACCCAGGTGTAAATAACAACATTGCCCAGGCTTGGTCTAATCCCCTCACCTCGTCCCTGTGCTTTGCGGAGCCGGAGGGACCCCCGAGGCCCACGACCCTGAGGCCCGTTGGGCAGAAAGCAGGCTTCCCACGGAAACAGCTTTCCTGAGTTGCAGACCTTATCCCAAGGGCTGGTGGCAAGGGAAAGCAAATGCCATCACCTTCTCTCGAAGAAACCCCAGTGCCCAGCCATGTTGTAAGCCCTCCCCTCCTCCCTGGGCTTCTGGCAGCAGGAGTGAAAAGAGAGTTGCACAGCACTGGGACCCGTTTGACAGAAACCGGCCTCCCACGAGGAAGTCCTTCTCCACGTGTAGACATGCTCCCCAGTGCCTGTGGCAAGGGGAAGGAAATGCCACACACTGACCTTGAAGAGACCACAGGGCCCAGGCACAGTGTGAACCCTTCCCTCATCCCGGCAGTTCTGCTAGCAGGAGTTCAACCCCAACGAACACAGCTCGGAGACCCTGAGGCAAAAACGGCTTCCGAAGAACAAGAGGTGCTTGCTGTGGAAAACCTATCCCAAGTTGGGGTAGCCAGGTGAACAAAATGCCACACACCCAGGTGTAAGAATCAACATTGCCCAGGCACGGTCTAAGCCCCTCACCTCGTCCCTGTGCTTTGGGGAGCCGGAGGGACTGCCGAGGCCCACGGCCCTGAGACACCTTTGGAAAAAGGCGGCTTCCCACGGAAACAGTTTTCCTGAGGTACAGACCCTCTCCCAAGTGGTTGTGGCAAGGTAAAGCAAATGCCCTCCACGTCTCTGGAAGAAACCACAGTGCCCAGCCATGTTCTAAGCCTTCCCATTCTCCCTGGGCTTCTGGCAGCAGGAATGAAAAGAGAGGAGCAGGGCACTGGGACCCGTTTGACAAAAACCGGCTTCCCACGGGAAAGTCTTGCTCCACGTGCAGACATGCTCCCAGGTGCCTGTGGCAAGGGGAAGGAAATGCCATACACTGACCTGGAAGAGACCACAGGGCCCAGGCACAGTCTGAACCCTTCTCTCATCCCGGCAGTTTTGCTAGCAGGAGTTCAACTCCAACGATCACAGCCCGTAGACCCCTGGGGCAAAAACGGCTTCCGACGAACAATAGGTGCTTTCTGTGGAAAACCTATCCCAAGTGGGGGTAGCAAGGTCAACAAAATGCCACACACCCAGGTGTAAGAAACAACATTGCCCAGGCATGGTCTAAGCCCCTCACCTCGTCCCTGTGCTTTGAGGAGCCAGAGGGACAGCCGAGGCCCACGGCCCTGAGACCCCTTTGCAAAAAGCCGGCTTCCCACGGAAACAGCTTTCCTGAGGTGCAGACCCTATCCCAAGAGCTGGTGGCAAGGGAAAGCAAATGCCATCCCCTTCTCTGTAAGAAACGCCAGTGCCCAGCCATGTTCTAAGCCCTCCCATCCTCCCTGGGCTTCTGGCAGCAGGAGTGAAAAGAGAGATGCACAGCACAGGGACCGTTTGACAGAAACAGGCTTCCCACGAGGAAGTCCTTCTCCACGTGCAGACATGCTCCCCAGTGCCTGTGGCAAGGTGAAGGAAATGCCATACACTGACCTGGAATAGACCACAGGGCCGAGGCACAGTCTGAGCACTTCCCTCATCCCGGCGGTTTTGCTAGCAGGAGTTCAACCCCAAGGAACACGGACCGGAGACCGCCTGGGGCCAAAACGGCCTCCGACTAACAATACACTCTTGCTGTGGAAATCCTATCCCAAGGTGAGTTAGCCAGGTCAACAAAATGCCACACACCGAGGTGGAAGAAACAACATGGCCCAGGCATGGTCTAAGCCCCTCACCTCGTCCCTGTGCTCTGGGGAGCCGGAGGGACCCCGAGGCCCACGGCCCTGAGGCCCGTTGGGCAGAAAGCCACCTTCCCACGGAAACCACTTTCCTGAGGTGCAGACCCTATCCCAAGGGCTGGTGGCAAGGGAAAGCAAAAGCCATCCCCTTCTCTGGAAGAAACCCCAGTGCCAAACCATGTTGTAAGCCCTCCCCTCCTCCCTGGACTAATGGCAGCAGGAGTGAAAAGAGAGGAGCACAGCACTGGGACCCGTTTGATGGAAACCGGCTTCCCACGAGGAAGTCCTTCTCCAAGTGCAGACATGCTCCCCAGTGCCTGTGGCAAGGTGAAGGAAATGCCATACACTGACCTGGAAGAGACCACAGGGCCCAGGCACAGACTGAGCCCTTCCCTCATTCTGGCGGTTTGCTAGCAGGAGTTCAACCCCAAGAACACAGCACGGAGACCCCCTGGGGCCCAAACGGCTTCCGACTAACAATATGCTCTTGCTGTGGAAATCCTATCCCAAGTGGGGGTAGCCAGGTCAACAAAATGCCACACACCGAGGTGGAAGAAACAACATGGCCCAGGCATGGTCTAAGCCCCTCATCTCGTCCGTGTGCTCTGGGGAGACGGAGGGACCCCCGAGGCCCACGGCCCGGAGTCCCGTTGGGCAGAAAGCTGGCTTCCCACGGAAACAGCTTTCCTGAGGTGCAGACCCTATCCCAAGGGCTGGTGGCAAGGGAAAGCAAATGCCATCCCCTTCTCTGGAAGAAACCCCAGTGCCCAGCCATGTTGTAAGCCTTCCCCTCCTTCCTGGGCTTCTGGCAGCAGGAGTGAAAAGAGAGGAGCACAGTACTAGGACCCTTTTGACAGAAACCGGCTTCCCACGAGGAAGTCCTTCTCCACGTACAGACATGCTCCCCAGTGCCTGTGGCAAGGTGAAGGAAATGCCATACACTGACCTGGAAGAGACCACAGGGCCCAGGCACAGTCTGAGCCCTTCCCTCATCCCGGCGGTTTTGCTAGGAGGAGTTCATCCCCAAGGAACACAGCACGGAGACCCCCTGGGGCCCAAACGGCTTCCCACTAACAATAGGCTCTTTCTGTGGATATCCTATCCCAAGTGGGGGTAACCCGGTCAACAAAATGCCACACACCCAGGTGGAAGAAACAACATGGCCCAGGCATGGTCTAAGCCCCTCACCTCGTCCCTGTGCTCTGGGGAGCCGGAGGGACCCCCGAGGCCCACGGTCCTGAGGCCCGTTGGGCAGAAAGCCGGCTACCCACGGAAACAGCTTTCCTGAGGTGCAGACCCTATCCCAAGGGCTGGTGGCAAGGGAAAGCAAATGCCATCCCCTTCTCTGGAAGAAACCCCAGTGCCCAGCCATGTTCTAAGCCCTCCCCTCCTCCCTGGGCTTATGGCAGCAGGAGTGAAAAGAGAGGAGCACAGCACTGGGACGCGTTTGATGGAAACCGGCTTCCCACGAGGAAGTCCTTCTCCACGTGCAGACATGCTCCCCAGTGCCTGTGGCAAGGTGAAGGAAATGCCATACACTGACCTGGAAGAGACCGCAGGGCCCAGGCACAGTCTGAGACCTACCCTCATCCCCGAGGTTTTGCTAGCAGGAGTTCAACCCCAAAGAACACAGCCCGGAGACCCCCTGGGGCCAAAACGGCTTTCAACTAACAATATACTCTTGCTGTGGAAATCCTATCCCAAGTGGGTTAGCCAGGTCAACAAAATGCCACACACCGAGGTGGAAGAAACAACAGGGCCCACGCATGCTCTAAGCCCCTCACCTCGTCCCTGTGCTCTGGGGAGCCGGAGGGACCCCGAGGCACACGGCCCGGAGGCCCGTTGGGCAGAAAGCCGGCTTCCCACGGAAACAGCTTTCCTGAGGTGCAGACCCTATCCCAAGGGCTGGTGGCAAGGGAAAGCAAATGCCATCCCCTTCTCTGGAAGAAACCCCAGTGCCCAGCCATGTTCTAAGCCCTCCCCTCCTCCCTGGGCTTATGGTAGCAGGAGTGAAAAGAGAGGAGCACAGCACAGGGACCCGTTTGACAGAAACCGGCTTCCCACGAGGAAGTCCTTCTCCACGTGCAGACATGCCCCCCAGTGCCTGTGGCAAGGTGAAGGAAATGCCATACACTGACCTGGAAGAGACCACAGGGCCCAGGCACAGTCTGAGCCCTTCCCTCATCCCGGCGGTTTTGCTAGCAGGAGTTCAACCATAACGAACACAGCCCGGAGACCCCCTGGGGCCAAACTTCTTCCGACTAACAATATACTCTTGCTGTGGAAATCCTATCCCAAGTGGGGGAAGCCAGGTCAACAAAATGCCACACACCCAGGTGGAAGAGACAACATGGCTCAGGCATGTTCTAAGCCCCTCACCTCGTCCCTGTGCTCTGGGGAGCCGGAGGGAACCCAGAAGCCCACGGCCCTGAGGCCCGTTGGGAAGAAAGCCGGCTTCCCACGGAAACAGATTTCCTGAGGTGCAGACCCAACCCCAGGAGTGGTGGCAAGGGAAAGCAAATGCCATCCCCTTCTCTGGAAGAAACGCCAGTGCCCAGGCATGCTTTAACCCCTCCCCTCCTCCATGGGCTTATGGCAGCAGGAGTGAAAAGAGAGGAGCACAGCACTAGGAGCGTTTGACAGAAACCGGCTTCCCACGAGGAAGTCCTTCTCCACGTGCAGACATGCTCCCCAGTGCCTGTGCCAAGGTGAAGGAAATGCCATACACTGACCTGGAAGAGACCACAGGGCCCAGGCACTGTCTGAGCGATTCCCTCATCCCGGCGGTTTTGCTAGCAGGAGTTCAACCCCAAGGAACACAGCACGGAGACCCCCTGGGGCCCAAACGGTTTCAGACTAACAATATGCTCTTGCTGTGGAAATCCTATCCCAAGTGGGGGTAGCCAGGTCAACAAAATGCCACACACCCAGGTGGAAGAGACAACATATCCCAGGCATGGTCTAAGCCCCTCACCTCGTCCCTGTGCTCTGGGGAGTCGGAGGGACCCCGAGGCACACGGCCCTGAGGCCCGTTGGGCAGAAAGCCTGTTTCCCACGGAAACAGCTTTCCTGAGGTGCAGACCCTATCCCAAGGGCTGGTGGCAAGGTAAAGCAAATGCCATCCCCTTCTCTGGAAGAAACCCCAGTGCCCAGCCATGTTCTAAGCCCTCCCCTCCTCCCTGGGCTTCTGGCACTAGGAGTGAAAAGAGAGTTGCACAGCACAGGGACCCGTTTGACAGAAACCGGCTTCCCACGAGGAAGTCCTTCTCCACGTGCAGACATGCTCCCCAGTGCCTGTGGCAAGGTGAAGGAAATGCCATACACTGACCTGGAAGAGACCACAGGGCCCAGGCACAGTCTGAGCCCTTCCCTCATCCCGGCGGTTTTGCTAGCAGGAGTTCAAACCCAACGAACACAGCCCGGAGACCCCCTGGGGCCAAAACGTCCTCCCACTAACAATATACTCTTGATGTGGAAGTCCTATCCCAAGTGGGGGTAACCAGGTCAACAAAATGCCACACACCCAGGTGGAAGAAACAACATGGCCAAGGCATGGTCTAAGCCCGACACCTCGTCCCTGTGCTCTGCGGAGCCGGAGGGAACCCCGAGGCCCACGGCCCTGAGGACCGTTGGGCAGGAAGCCGGCCGCCCACGGAAACAGCTTTCCTGAGGTGCAGACCCTATCCCAAGGGCTGGTGGCAAGGGAAAGCAAATGACATGCCCTTCTCTGGAAGAAACCTCAGTGCCCAGCCATGTTCTAAGCCCTCCCCTTCTCCCTGGGCTTCTGGAAGCAGGAGTGAAAAGAGAGTTGCACAGCACTGGGACACGTTTGACAGAAACCCGCCTCCTACGAGGAAGTCCTTCTCCACGTGCAGACATGCTCCCCAGTGCCTGTGGCAAGGTGAAGGAAATGCCATACACTGACCTGGAATAGACCACAGGGCCCAGGCACAGTCTGAGCCCTTCCCTCATCCCGGCGGTTTTGCTAGCAGGAGTTCAACCCCAAGAACACAGCCCGGAGACCCCCGGGGGCCAAAACGTCTTCCAACTAACAGTATACTCTTGCTTTGGAAATCCTATCCCAAGTGGGGGTAGCCAGGTCAACAAAATGCCACACACCCAGGTGGAAGAAACAACATGGCCCAGGCATGGTCTAAGCCCCTCACTTCGTCCCTGTGCTCTGGGGAGCCGGAGGGACCCCTGAGGCCCACGGCCCTGAGGCCCGTTGGGCAGGAAGCCTGCCTACCAGGGAAACAGCTTTCCTGAGGTGCAGACCCTCTCCCAAGGGCTGGTGTCAAGGGAAAGCAAATGCCATGCCCTTCTCTGGAAGAAACTCCAGTGCCCAGCCATGTTGTAAGCCCTCCCCTCCTCCCTGGGCTTCTGGCAGCAGGAGTGAAAAGAGAGGAGCACAGCACTGGGACGCGTTTGATGGAAACCGGCTTCCCACGAGGAAGTCCTTCTCCACGTGCAGACATGCTCCCCAGTGCCTGTGGCAAGGTGAAGGAAATGCCATACACTGACCTGGAAGAGACCACAGGGCCCAGGCACAGTCTGAGACCTACCCTCATCCCGGAGGTTTTGCTAGCAGGAGTTCAACCCCAACGAACACAGCCCGTAGACCCCCTGGGGCCAAAACGTCTTCCGACTAACAATATACTCTTGCTGTGGAAATCCTATCCCAAGTGGGGGTAGCCAGGTCAACAAAATGCCACACACCCAGGTGGAAGAGACAACATGGCCCAGGCATGGTCTAAGCCCCTCACCTCGTCCCTGTGCTCTGGGGAGCCGGAGGGAACCCAGAGGCCCACGGCCCTGAGGCCCGATGGGCAGAAAGCCGGCTTCCCACGGAAACAGATTTCCTGAGATTCAGACCCTATCCCAAGGAGTGGTGGCAAGGGAAAGCAAATGCCATGCCCTTCTCTGGAAGAAAGTCCAGTGCCCAGCCATGTTGTAAGCCCTCCCCTCCTCCCTGGGCTTCTGGCAGCAGGAGTGAAAAGAGAGGAGCACAGCACTGGGACGCGTTTGATGGAAACCGGCTTCCCACGAGGAAGTCCTTCTCCACGTGCAGACATGCTCCCCAGTGCCTGTGGCAAGGTGAAGGAAATGCCATACACTGACCTGGAAGAGACCACAGGGCCCAGGCACAGTCTGAGACCAACCCTCATCCCCGAGGTTTTGCTAGCAGGAGTTCAACCCCAACGAACACAGCCCGGAGACCCCCTGGGGCCAAAACGGCTTCCAACTAACAATATACTCTTGCTGTGGAAATCCTATCCCAAGTGGGTTAGCCAGGTCAACAAAATGCCACACACCGAGGTGGAAGAAACAACAGGGCCCACGCATGCTCTAAGCCCCTCACCTCGTCCCTGTGCTCTGGGGAGCCGGAGGGACCCCGAGGCACACGGCCCTGAGGCCCGTTGGGCAGAAAGCCGGCTTCCCACGGAAACAGATTTCCTGAGGTGCAGACCCTATCCCAAGGGCTGGTGGCAAGGGAAAGCAAATGCCATCCCCTCATCTGGAAGAAACCCCAGTGCCCAGCCAGGTTCTAAGCCCTCCCCTCCTCCCTGGGCTTCTGGCAGCAGGAGTGAAAAGAGAGATGCACAGCACTGGGACGCGTTTGACAGAAACCGGCCTACCACGAGGAAGTCCTTCTCCACGTGCAGACATGCCCCCCAGTGCCTGTGGCAAGGTGAAGGAAATGCCATACACTGACCTAGAAGAGACCACAGGGCCCTTGCACAGTCTGAGACCTACCCTCATCCCGGAGGTTTTGCTAGCAGGAGTTCAACCCCAACGAACACAGACCGGAGACCCCCTGGGGCCCAAACGGCTTCCGACGAACAATATGGTCTTGCTGTGGAAATCCTATCCCAAGTGGGGGTAGCCAGGTCAACAAAATGCCACACACCCAGGTGGAAGAAACAACATGGCCCAGGCATGGTCTAAGCCCCTCACTTCGTCCCTGTGCTCTGGGGAGCCGGAGGGACACCCGAGGCCCACGGCCCTGAGGCCCGTTGGGCAGGAAGCCTGCCTACCAGGGAAACAGCTTTCCTGAGGTGCAGACCCTCTCCCAAGGGCTGGTGGCAAGGGAAAGCAAATGCCATGCCCTTCTCTGGAAGAAACTCCAGTGCCCAGCCATGTTGTAAGCCCTCCCCTCCTCCCTGGGCTTCTGGCAGCAGGAGTGAAAAGAGAGGAGCACAGCACTGGGACGCGTTTGATGGAAACCGGCTTCCCACGAGGAAGTCCTTCTCCACGTGCAGACATGCTCCCCAGTGCCTGTGGCAAGGTGAAGGAAATGCCATACACTGAACTGGAAGAGACCACAGGGCCCAGGCACAGTCTGAGACCAACCCTCATCCCCGAGGTTTTGCTAGCAGGAGTTCAACCCCAACGAACACAGCCCGGAGACCCCCTGGGGCCAAAACGGCTTCCAACTAACAATATACTCTTGCTGTGGAAATCCTATCCCAAGTGGGTTAGCCAGGTCAACAAAATGCCACACACCGAGGTGGAAGAAACAACAGGGCCCACGCATGCTCTAAGCCCCTCACCTCGTCCCTGTGCTCTGGGGAGCCGGAGGGACCCCGAGGCACACGGCCCGGAGGCCCGTTGGGCAGAAAGCCGGCTTCCCACGGAAACAGCTTTCCTGAGGTGCAGACCCTATCCCAAGGGCTGGTGGCAAGGGAAAGCAAATGCCATCCCCTTCTCTGGAAGAAACCCCAGTGCCCAGCCATGTTCTAAGCCCTCCCCTCTTCCCTGGGCTTATGGTAGCAGGAGTGAAAAGAGAGGAGCACAGCACAGGGACCCGTTTCACAGAAACCGGCTTCCCACGACGAAGTCCTTCTCCACGTGCAGACATGCTCCCCAGTGCCTGAGGCAAGGTGAAGGAAATGCCATACACTGACCTGGAAGAGACCACAGGGCCCAGGCACAGTCTGAGCCCTTCCCTCATCCCGGCGGTTTTGCTAGCAGGAGTTCAACCATAACGAACACAGCCCGGAGACCCCCTGGGGCCAAAACGTCTTCCGACTAACAATATACTCTTGCTGTGGAAATCCTATCCCAAGTGGGGGTAGCCAGGTCAACAAAATGCCACACACCCAGGTGGAAGAGACAACATGGCCCAGGCATGGTCTAAGCCCCTTACCTCGTCCCTGTGCTCTGGGGAGCCGGAGGGAACCCAGAGGCCCACGGCCCTGAGGCCCGTTGGGCAGAAAGCCGGCTACCCACGGAAACAGATTTCCTGAGGTGCAGACCCTATCCCAAGGAGTGGTGGCAAGGGAAAGCAAATGCCATCCCCTTCTCTGGAAGAAACGCCAGTGCCCAGGCATGCTTTAACCCCTCCCCTCCTCCATGGGCTTATGGCAGCAGGAGTGAAAAGAGAGGAGCACAGCACTAGGAGCGTTTGACAGAAACCGGCTTCCCATGAGGAAGTCCTTCTCCACGTGCAGACATGCTCCCCAGTGCCTGTGCCAAGGTGAAGGAAATGCCATACACTGACCTGGAAGAGACCACAGGGCCCAGGCACTGTCTGAGCGATTCCCTCATCCCGGCGGTTTTGCTAGCAGGAGTTCAACCCCAAGGAACACAGCACGGAGACCCCCTGGGGCCCAAACGGTTTCAGACTAACAACATGCTCTTGCTGTGGAAATCCTATCCCAAGTGGGGGTAGCCAGGTCAACAAAATGCCACACACCCAGGCGGAAGAGACAACATGGCCCAGGTATATTCTAAGCCCCTCACCTCTTCCCTGTGCTCTGAGGAGCCTGAGGGACCCCGAGGCCCACGGCCCTGAGACCCGTTGGGCAGAAAGCCGGCTTCCCACGGAAACAGCTTTCCTGAGGTGCAGACCCTATCCCAAGGGCTGGTGGCAAGGGAAAGCAAAAGACATCCCCTTCTCTGGAAGAAACCCCAGTGCCAAACCATGTTGTAAACCCTCCCCTCCTCCCTGGACTAATGGCAGCAGGAGTCAAAAGAGAGGAGCACAGCACTGGGACCCGTTTGATGGAAACCGGCTTCCCCCGAGGAAGTCCTTCTCCACGTGCAGACATGCCCCCCAGTGCCTGTGGCAAGGTGAAGGAAATGCCATACACTGACCTAGAAGAGACCACAGGGCCCATGCACAGTCTGAGACCTACCCTCATCCCGGAGGTTTTGCTAGCAGGAGTTCAACCCCAACGAACACAGACCGGAGACCCCCTGGGGCCCAAACGGCTTCCGACGAACAATATGGTCTTGCTGTGGAAATCCTATCCCAAGTGGGTTAGCCAGGTCAACAAAATGCCACACACCCAGGTGGAAGAAACAACATGGCCCAGGCATGGTCTAAGCCCCTCACTTCGTCCCTGTGCTCTGGGGAGCCGGAGGGACCCCCGAGGCCCACGGCCCTGAGGCCCGTTGGGCAGGAAGCCTGCCTACCAGGGAAACAGCTTTCCTGAGGTGCAGACCCTCTCCCAAGGGCTGGTGGCAAGGGAAAGCAAATGCCATGCCCTTCTCTGGAAGAAAGTCCAGTTCCCAGCCATGTTGTAAGCCCTCCCCTCCTCCCTGGGCTTCTGGCAGCAGGAGTGAAAAGAGAGGAACACAGCACTGGGACGCGTTTGATGGAAACCGGCTTCCCACGAGGAAGTCCTTCTCCACGTGCAGACATGCTCCCCAGTGCCTGTGGCAAGGTGAAGGAAATGCCATACACTGACCTGGAAGAGACCGCAGGGCCCAGGCACAGTCTGAGACCTACCCTCATCCCCGAGGTTTTGCTAGCAGGAGTTCAACCCCAAGGAACACAGCCCGGAGACCCCCTGGGGCCAAAACGGCTTCCAACTAACAATATACTCTTGCTGTGGAAATCCTATCCCAAGTGGGTTAGCCAGGTCAACAAAATGCCACACACCGAGGTGGAAGAAACAACAGGGCCCACGCATGCTCTAAGCCCCTCACCTCGTCCCTGTGCTCTGGGGAGCCGGAGGGACCCCGAGGCACACGGCCCGGAGGCCCGTTGGGCAGAAAGCCGGCTTCCCACGGAAACAGCTTTCCTGAGGTGCAGACCCTATCCCAAGGGCTGGTGGCAAGGGAAAGCAAATGCCATCCCCTTCTCTGGAAGAAACCCCAGTGCCCAGCCATGTTCTAAGCCCTCCCCTCCTCCCTGGGCTTATGGTAGCAGGAGTGAAAAGAGAGGAGCACAGCACAGGGACCCGTTTGACAGAAACCGGCTTCCCACGAGGAAGTCCTTCTCCAAGTGCAGACATGCTCCCCAGTGCCTGTGGCAAGGTGAAGGAAATGCCATACACTGACCTGGAAGAGACCACAGGGCCCAGGCACAGTCTGAGCCCTTCCCTCATGTCGTCGGTTTTGCTAGCAGGAGTTCATCCCCAAAGAACACAGCACGGAGACCCCCTGGGGCCCTAACGGCTTCCGACTAACAATATGCTCTTGCTGTGGAAATCCTATCCCAAGTGGGGGTAACCAGGTCAACAAAATGCCACACACCTAGGTGGAAGAAACAACATGGCCCAGGCATGGTCTAAGCCCCTCACCTCGTCCCTGTGCTCTGGGGAGCAGGAGGGACCCCGAAGCACCATGGCCCTGAGGCCCGTTGGGCAGAAAGCCGGCTTCCCACGGAAACAGATTTCCTGAGGTGCAGACCCTATCCCAAGGGCTGGTGGCAAGGGAAAGCAAATGCCATCCCCTCATCTGGAAGAAACCCCAGTGCCCAGCCAGGTTCTAAGCCCTCCCCTCCTCCATGGGCTTCTGGCAGCAGGAGTGAAAAGAGAGATGCACAGCACTGGGACGCGTTTGACAGAAACCGGCCTCCCACGAGGAAGTCCTTCTCCACGTGCAGACATGCTCCCCATAGCCTGTGGCAAGGTGAAGGAAATGCCATACACTGACCTGGAAGAGACCACAGGGCCCAGGCACAGTCTGAGCCCTTCCCTCATCCCGGCGGTTTTGCTAGCAGGAGTTCAACCATAACGAACACAGCCCGGAGACCCCCTGGGGCCAAAACGTCTTCCAACTAACAATATACTCTTGCTGTGGAAATCCTATCCCAAGTGGGGGTAGCCAGGTCAACAAAATGCCACACACCCAGGTGGAAGAGACAACATGGCCCAGGCATGGTCTAAGCCCCTCACCTCGTCCCTGTGCTCTGGGGAGCCGGAGGGAACCCAGAGGCCCACGGCCCTGAGGCCCGTTGGGCAGAAAGCCGGCTTCCCACGGATACAGATTTCCTGAGGTGCAGACCCTATCCCAAGGAGTGGTGGCAAGGGAAAGCAAATGCCATCCCCTTCTCTGGAAGAAACCCCTGTGCCCAGGCATGCTTTAACCCCTCCCCTCCTCCATGGGCTTATGGCAGCAGGAGTGAAAAGAGAGGAGCACAGCACTAGGAGCGTTTGACAGAAACCGGCTTCCCACGAGGAAGTCCTTCTCCACGTGCAGACATGCTCCCCAGTGCCTGTGCCAAGGTGAAGGAAATGCCATACACTGACCTGGAAGAGACCACAGGGCCCAGGCACAGTCTGAGACCTACCCTCATCCCGGAGGTTTTGCTAGCAGGAGTTCAACCCCAACGAACACAGCCCGGAGACCCCCTGGGGCCAAAACGTCTTCCGACTAACAATATACTCTTGCTGTGGAAATCCTATCCCAAGTGGGGGTAGCCAGGTCAACACACCCAGGTGGAAGAGACAACATGGCCCAGGCATGGTCTAAGCCCCTCACCTCGTCCCTGTGCTCTGGGGAGCCGGAGGGAACCCAGAGGCCCACGGCCCTGAGGCCCGTTGGGCAGAAAGCCGGCTTCCCACGGAAACAGATTTCCTGAGATTCAGACCCTATCCCAAGGAGTGGTGGCAAGGGAAAGCAAATGCCATGCCCTTCTCTGGAAGAAAGTCCAGTGCCCAGCCATGTTGTAAGCCCTCCCCTCCTCCCTGGGCTTCTGGCAGCAGGAGTGAAAAGAGAGGAGCACAGCACTGGGACGCGTTTGATGGAAACCGGCTTCCCACGAGGAAGCCCTTCTCCACGTGCAGACATGCTCCCCAGTGCCTGTGGCAAGGTGAAGGAAATGCCATACACTGACCTGGAAGAGACCACAGGGCCCAGGCACAGTCTGAGACCAACCCTCATCCCCGAGGTTTTGCTAGCAGGAGTTCAACCCCAACGAACACAGCCCGGAGACCCCCTGGGGCCAAAACGGCTTCCAACTAACAATATACTCTTGCTGTGGAAATCCTATCCCAAGTGGGTTAGCCAGGTCAACAAAATGCCACACACCGAGGTGGAAGAAACAACAGGGCCCACGCATGCTCTAAGCCCCTCACCTCGTCCCTGTGCTCTGGGGAGCCGGAGGGACCCCGAGGCACACGGCCCTGAGGCCCGTTGGGCAGAAAGTCGGCTTCCCACGGAAACAGATTTCCTGAGGTGCAGACCCTATCCCAAGGGCTGGTGGCAAGGGAAAGCAAATGCCATCCCCTCATCTGGAAGAAACCCCAGTGCCCAGCCAGGTTCTAAGCCCTCCCCTCCTCCCTGGGCTTCTGGCAGCAGGAGTGAAAAGAGAGATGCACAGCACTGGGACGCGTTTGACAGAAACCGGCCTCCCACGAGGAAGTCCTTCTCCACGTGCAGACATGCCCCCCAGTGCCTGTGGCAAGGTGAAGGAAATGCCATACACTGACCTAGAAGAGACCACAGGGCCCTTGCACAGTCTGAGACCTACCCTCATCCCGGAGGTTTTGCTAGCAGGAGTTCAACCCCAACGAACACAGACCGGAGACCCCCTGGGGCCCAAACGGCTTCCGACGAACAATATGGTCTTGCTGTGGAAATCCTATCCCAAGTGGGTTAGCCAGGTCAACAAAATACCACACACCCAGGTGGAAGAAACAACATGGCCCAGGCATGGTCTAAGCCTCTCACTTCGTCCCTGTGCTCTGGGGAGCCGGAGGGACCCCCGAGGCCCACGGCCCTGAGGCCCGTTGGGCAGGAAGCCTGCCTACCAGGGAAACAGCTTTCCTGAGGTGCAGACCCTCTCCCAAGGGCTGGTGGCAAGGGAAAGCAAATGCCATGCCCTTCTCTGGAAGAAAGTCCAGTGCCCAGCCATGTTGTAAGCCTTCCCCTTCTCCCTGGGCTTCTGGCAGCAGGAGTGAAAAGAGAGGAGCACAGCACTGGGACGCGTTTGATGGAAACCGGCTTCCCACGAGGAAGTCCTTCTCCACGTGCAGACATGCTCCCCAGTGCCTGTGGCAAGGTGAAGGAAATGCCATACACTGACCTGGAAGAGACCGCAGGGCCCAGGCACAGTCTGAGACCTACCCTCATCCCCGAGGTTTTGCTAGCAGGAGTTCAACCCCAACGAACACAGCCCGGAGACCCCCTGGGGCCAAAACGGCTTTCAACTAACAATATACTCTTGCTGTGGAAATCCTATCCCAAGTGGGTTAGCCAGGTCAACAAAATGCCACACACCGAGGTGGAAGAAACAACAGGGCCCACGCATGCTCTAAGCCCCTCACCTCGTCCCTGTGCTCTGGGGAGCCGGAGGGACCCCGAGGCACACGGCCCGGAGGCCCGTTGGGCAGAAAGCCGGCTTCCCACGGAAACAGCTTTCCTGAGGTGCAGACCCTATCCCAAGGGCTGGTGGCAAGGGAAAGCAAATGCCATCCCCTTCTCTGGAAGAAACCCCATTGCCCAGCCATGTTCTAAGCCCTCCCCTCCTCCCTGGGCTTATGGTAGCAGGAGTGAAAAGAGAGGAGCACAGCACAGGGACCCGTTTGACAGAAACCGGCTTCCCACGAGGAAGTCCTTCTCCACGTGCAGACATGCTCCCCAGTGCCTGTGGCAAGGTGAAGGAAATGCCATACACTGACCTGGAAGAGACCACAGGGCCCAGGCACAGTCTGAGCCCTTCCCTCATGTCGGCGGTTTTGCTAGCAGGAGTTCATCCCCAAAGAACACAGCACGGAGACCCCCTGGGGCCCTAACGGCTTCCGACTAACAATATGCTCTTGCTGTGGAAATCCTATCCCAAGTGGGGGTAACCAGGTCAACAAAATGCCACACACCTAGGTGGAAGAAACAACATGGCCGAGGCATGGTCTAAGCCCCTCACCTCGTCCCTGTGCTCTGGGGAGCAGGAGGGACCCCGAACCACCACGGCCCTGAGGCCCGTTGGGCAGAAAGCCGGCTTCCCACGGAAACAGATTTCCTGAGGTGCAGACCCTATCCCAAGGGCTGGTGGCAAGGGAAAGCAAAAGACATCCCCTTCTCTGGAAGAAACCCCAGTGCCAAACCATGTTGTAAACCCTCCCCTCCTCCCTGGACTAATGGCAGCAGAAGTGAAAAGAGAGGAGCACAGCACTGGGACCCGTTTGATGGAAACCGGCTTCCCACGAGGAAGTCCTTCTCCACGTGCAGACATGCCCCCCAGTGCCTGTGGCAAGGTGAAGGAAATGCCATACACTGACCTTGAAGAGACCACAGGGCCCAGGCACAGTCTGAACCCTTCCCTCATCCCGGCGGTTTTGCTAGCAGAAGTTCAACCCCAACGAACACAGACCGGAGACCCCCTGGGGCCAAAACGTCTTCCAACTAACAATATACTCTTGCTGTGGAAATCCTATCCCAGGTGGGGGTAGCCAGGTCAACAAAATGCCACACACCCAGGCGGAAGAGACAACATGGCCCAGGTATGTTCTAAGCCCCTCACCTCTTCCCTGTGCTCTGAGGAGCCTGAGGGACCCCGAGGCCCACGGCCCTGAGACCCATTGGGCAGAAAGCCGGCTTCCCACGGAAACAGCTTTCCTGAGGTGCAGACCCTATCCCAAGGGCTGGTGGCAAGGGAAAGCAAAAGACATCCCCTTCTCTGGAAGAAACCCCAGTGCCAAACCATGTTGTAAACCCTCCCCTCCTCCCTGGACTAATGGCAGCAGGAGTGAAAAGAGAGGAGCACAGCACTGGGACCCGTTTGATGGAAACCGGCTTCCCACGAGGAAGTCCTTCTCCACGTGCAGACATGCCCCCCAGTGCCTGTGGCAAGGTGAAGGAAATGCCATACACTGACCTAGAAGAGACCACAGGGTCCATGCACAGTCTGAGACCTACCCTCATCCCGGAGGTTTTGCTAGCAGGAGTTCAACCCCAACGAACACAGACCGGAGACCCCCTGGGGCCCAAACGGCTTCCGACGAACAATATGGTCTTGCTGTGGAAATCCTATCCCAAGTGGGTTAGCCAGGTCAACAAAATGCCACACACCCAGGTGGAAGAAACAACATGGCCCAGGCATGGTCTAAGCCCCTCACTTCGTCCCTGTGCTCTGGGGAGCCGGAGGGACCCCCGAGGCCCACGGCCCTGAGGCCCGTTGGGCAGGAAGCCTGCCTACCAGGGAAACAGTTTTCCTGAGGTGCAGACCCTCTCCCAAGGGCTGGTGGCAAGGGAAAGCAAATGCCATCCCCTTCTCTGGAAGAAACCCCAGTGCCCAGCCATGTTCTAAGCCCTCCCCTCCTCCCTGGGCTTATGGTAGCAGGAGTGAAAAGAGAGGAGCACAGCACAGGGACCCGTTTGACAGAAACCGGCTTCCCATGAGGAAGTCCTTCTCCACGTGCAGATATGCTCCCCAGTGCCTGTGCCAAGGTGAAGGAAATGCCATACACTGACCTGGAAGAGACCACAGGGCCCAGGCACAGTCTGAGCCCTTCCCTCATCCCGGCGGTTTTGCTAGCAGGAGTTCAACCATAACGAACACAGCCCGGAGACCCCCTGGGGCCAAAACGTCTTCCGACTAACAATATACTCTTGCTGTGGAAATCCTATCCCAAGTGGGGGTAGCCAGGTCAACAAAATGCCACACACCCAGGTGGAAGAGACAACATGGCCCAGGCATGGTCTAAGCCCCTCACCTCGTCCCTGTGCTCTGGGGAGCCGGAGGGAACCCAGAGGCCCACGGCCCTGAGGCCCGTTGGGCAGAAAGCCGGCTTCCCACGGAAACAGATTTCCTGAGGTGCAGACCCTATCCCAAGGAGTGGTGGCAAGGGAAAGCAAATGCCATCCCCTTCTCTGGAAGAAACCCCAGTGCCCAGGCATGCTTTAACCCCTCCCCTCCTCCATGGGCTTATGGCAGCAGGAGTGAAAAGAGAGGAGCACAGCACTAGGAGCGTTTGACAGAAACCGGCTTCCCACGAGGAAGTCCTTCTCCACGTGCAGACATGCTCCCCAGTGCCTGTGCCAAGGTGAAGGAAATGCCATACACTGACCTGGAAGAGACCACAGGGCCCAGGCACTGTCGAAGCGATTCCCTCATCCCGGCGGTTTTGCTAGCAGGAGTTCAACCCCAAGGAACACAGCACGGAGACCCCCTGGGGCCCAAACGGTTTTAGACTAACAATATGCTCTTGCTGTGGAAATCCTATCCCAAGTGGGGGTAGCCAGGTCAACAAAATGCCACACACCCAGGTGGAAGAGACAACATATCCCAGGCATGGTCTCAGCCCCTCACCTCGTCCCTGTGCTCTGGGGAGTCGGAGGGACCCCGAGGCACACGGCCCTGAGGCCCGTTGGGCAGAAAGCCTGTTTCCCACGGAAACAGCTTTCCTGAGGTGCAGACCCTATCCCAAGGGCTGGTGGCAAGGTAAAGCAAATGCCATCCCCTTCTCTGGAAGAAACCCCAGTGCCCAGCCATGTTCTAAGCCCTCCCCTCCTCCCTGGGCTTCTGGCACTAGGAGTGAAAAGAGATTTGCACAGCACAGGGACCCGTTTGACAGAAACCGGCTTCCCACGAGGAAGTCCTTCTCCACGTGCAGACATGCTCCCCAGTGCCTGTGGCAAGGTGAAGGAAATGCCATACACTGACCTGGAAGAGACCACAGGGCCCAGGCACAGTCTGAGCCCTTCCCTCATCCCGGCGGTTTTGCTAGCAGGAGTTCAAATCCAACGAACACAGCCCGGAGACCCCCTGGGGCCAAAACGTCTTCCGACTAACAATATACTCTTGATGTGGAAGTCCTATCCCAAGTGGGGGTAACCAGGTCAACAAAATGCCACACACCCAGGTGGAAGAAACAACATGGCCAAGGCATGGTCTAAGCCCGACACCTCGTCCCTGTGCTCTGCGGAGCCGGAGGGAACCCCGAGGCCCACGGCCCTGAGGCCCGTTGGGCAGGAAGCCGGCCTCCCACGGAAACAGCTTTCCTGAGGTGCAGACCCTCTCCCAAGGGCTGGTGGCAAGGGAAAGCAAATGCCATGCCCTCCTCTGGAAGAAACCCCAGTGCCCAGCCATGTTCTAAGCCCTCCCCTCCTCCCTGGGCTTCTGGCAGCAGGAGTGAAAAGAGAGATGCACAGCACTGGGACGCGTTTGACAGAAACCGGCCTCCCACGAGGAAGTCCTTCTCCACGTGCAGACATGCCCCCCAGTGCCTGTGGCAAGGTGAAGGAAATGCCATACACTGACCTAGAAGAGACCACAGGGCCCATGCACAGTCTGAGACCTACCCTCATCCCGGAGGTTTTGCTAGCAGGAGTTCAACCCCAACGAACACAGACCGGAGACCCCCTGGGGCCCAAACGGCTTCCGACGAACAATATGGTCTTGCTGTGGAAATCCTATCCCAAGTGGGTTAGCCAGGTCAACAAAATGCCACACACCCAGGTGGAAGAAACAACATGGCCCAGGCATGGTCTAAGCCCCTCACCTCGTCCCTGTGCTCTGGGGAGCCGGAGGGAACCCAGAGGCCCACGGCCCTGAGGCCCGTTGGGCAGAAAGCCGGCTTCCCACGGAAACAGATTTCCTGAGGTGCAGACCCTATCCCAAGGAGTGGTGGCAAGGGAAAGCAAATGCCATCCCCTTCTCTGGAAGAAACCCCAGTGCCCAGGCATGCTTTAACCCCTCCCCTCCTCCATGGGCTTATGGCAGCAGGAGTGAAAAGAGAGGAGCACAGCACTAGGAGCGTTTGACAGAAACCGGCTTCCCACGAGGAAGTCCTTCTCCACGTGCAGACATGCTCCCCAGTGCCTGTGCCAAGGTGAAGGAAATGCCATACACTGACCTGGAAGAGACCACAGGGCCCAGGCACTGTCGAAGCGATTCCCTCATCCCGGCGGTTTTGCTAGCAGGAGTTCAACCCCAAGGAACACAGCACGGAGACCCCCTGGGGCCCAAACGGTTTTAGACTAACAATATGCTCTTGCTGTGGAAATCCTATCCCAAGTGGGGGTAGCCAGGTCAACAAAATGCCACACACCCAGGTGGAAGAGACAACATATCCCAGGCATGGTCTCAGCCCCTCACCTCGTCCCTGTGCTCTGGGGAGTCGGAGGGACCCCGAGGCACACGGCCCTGAGGCCCGTTGGGCAGAAAGCCTGTTTCCCACGGAAACAGCTTTCCTGAGGTGCAGACCCTATCCCAAGGGCTGGTGGCAAGGTAAAGCAAATGCCATCCCCTTCTCTGGAAGAAACCCCAGTGCCCAGCCATGTTCTAAGCCCTCCCCTCCTCCCTGGGCTTCTGGCACTAGGAGTGAAAAGAGAGTTGCACAGCACAGGGACCCGTTTGACAGAAACCGGCTTCCCACGAGGAAGTCCTTCTCCACGTGCAGACATGCTCCCCAGTGCCTGTGGCAAGGTGAAGGAAATGCCATACACTGACCTGGAAGAGACCACAGGGCCCAGGCACAGTCTGAGCCCTTCCCTCATCCCGGCGGTTTTGCTAGCAGGAGTTCAAATCCAACGAACACAGCCCGGAGACCCCCTGGGGCCAAAACGTCTTCCGACTAACAATATACTCTTGATGTGGAAGTCCTATCCCAAGTGGGGGTAACCAGGTCAACAAAATGCCACACACCCAGGTGGAAGAAACAACATGGCCAAGGCATGGTCTAAGCCCGACACCTCGTCCCTGTGCTCTGCGGAGCCGGAGGG